>NW_008359075.1:1263535-1264362 GCF_000622305.1 Nannospalax galili
CATATAGAACACCAAACAGACAGGACCAGAAAAGAAACTCTCCACGGCTCATCATAGTAAAAACACTACATGTACAAAACAAAGAGATAATTCTGAAAGCTGCAAAAGAGAAACAACAAGTCACATATAAAGGAAAACCCATTAGGATTACAGCTGACTTTTCAATGCAAGCTATGAAAGCCAGAAGAGCCTGGACCAAAGTATTCCCAGTGTTAAATGACCACAGATGCCAACCCAGATTACTATATCCAGCCAAAATGTCTATTATAGTTGAAGGGGAAAGAAAAATCTTCCATGACATAAATAGGCTGAAGGAATTCTTGTCCACAAAACCAGCCCTTCAGAGAGTTCTGGGAGCAATACAAAGAGCTGAAGGAAAGAATGACTATACCCAAGGGGTTGCAGAAAGAATTCCAACGAGGGTATACCAGTGTAAAAGTACAGCTATAGCAAGAATGTAAACAAAAAAAAATGACAGGATTCAATACTCATCTTTCATTAATAACTTTACACATTAACGGACTTAACTCCCCAGGGAAAAGACACAGACTATATGAATGGTTTAAGAAACAAAACCCATCTTTTTCTTGTCTGCAAGAAACTCATCTCACTTTCAAGGACAGACACTATCTCAAAGTGAAAGGATGGAAAAAAATATACCAAGCAAATGGCACTAAGAAAAAAGCAGGCGTAGCAATCCTAATATCTGACAAAATAGACTTTAAGCTGAAACTAACCAGAAAAGACAAAGAGGGCTATTTCATTTTGATCAAAGGAACAATCAATCAAGAAGATATTACAATCATGAACATATATTCACCAAACTC
>NW_008359075.1:1265121-1266510 GCF_000622305.1 Nannospalax galili
AAGACAAGAGCAGGAAATTAAAGGAGTAACAATTGGTAAAGAAGAGCTCAAATTATCCCTTTTTGCAGATGATATGATAATATATCTAAGGGACGCCAAAAATTCCACGCGCAAACTCCTAGAAATTATTAACACATTCAGTAAAGTGGCAGGTTACAAAATTAACCTACAAAAGTCTATAGCCTTTCTATATACCAATGACAAGCAGTCAGAGAAAGAGCACAGGGAAACCCTCCCATTCACAATAGCCACAAAAAAAATAAAATACCTTGGAATAAACCTGACCAAAGACATTAAAGAGCTCTACAAGGAAAATTTTAACTCTTTAAAGAAAGAAATTGAGGAAGATATCAGAAGATGGAAGGACCTCCCATGCTCATGGATGGAAAGAATTAATATTGTGAAAATGACCCTCCTACCAAGAGTCATATATAGATTCAATGCAATGCCAATCAAAATCCCCATGACATTTTTCACAGAATTGGAAAAAACTATCTTAAGATTCATATGGAAGCACAAGAGACCCCGGAGAGCCAAAACAACCCTGAGAACTAAGAGCAATGCTGGGGGGATTACTATACCAGATTTAAAGCTCAACTACAGAGCTATAGTCATAAAAACAATATGGTACTGGCATAAAAATAGACCCACAGACAAATGGAACAAAATTGAAGACCCAAATATGTGTAACTGCAATTTTAGCCACCTGATATTTGACAAAGGGGCCAAGAACATTAACTGGAGGAAAGACAGCATGTTCAGCAAATGGTGCTGGCAAAACTGGATCTCCACTTGTAGAAGAATGAAACTAAACCCCTATCTTTCACCCTGCACAATAGTCAATTCCAAATGGCTCAAAGACCTCAATGTAAAGCCTGAAACTCTGAAACTCTTAGAAGAAAACATTGGGAAAAACCTACACGATATAGGTGTAGGAAAGGACTTTCTAAACCGGACACCAATAGCCCAGGAAACAAGGGCAAGAATTAACAAGTGGGACCTCATTAAACTAAAAAGCTTCTGTACATCAAAAAGAGACAACCAAGGAAAAAAACAGAAAAACCACAGAATGGGAGAAAATCATCACCAGCGACACATCTGATAGAGGTTTAATTACCACAATATGTAACGAACTCAAAAAACAGAGAACCAAGACAAGAAGAAACCCAATTGAAAGATGGGCTCAGGAGCTGAACAGAAAGTTTTCAAAAGAAGAAGTAAAGATGGCAATGAAACATCTTAAAAGATGTTCAACATCACTAATAATCAGGGAAATGAAAATTAAAACCACTTTAAGATTTCACCTTACCCCAGTCAGACTGGCTAAGATCAAGAGAACAAATGATGCCAAGTGTTGGAGGGGATGTGGGGAAAGGGGAACACTCATCC
>NW_008359075.1:1268587-1286012 GCF_000622305.1 Nannospalax galili
AATGAGAGGAGTTAAAGTTTTATCTCCATAATTAAAATTCTTTTAGTTAATATATTTGTCATAAGGAAGACACACCAATGAACTATTGAAACAGTGTGATTAAGAAAATGTTTGAAGAAATATATTTTATTATTTTTATGAAACAAAAAAATAAAATGAATAAAATAAGAAAAAAAAAGTTCTCAAAAATTCCACTAAAAGACTGTTAGAAATGATTAACACTTTCAGTAATATGGTAGGTTACAAGATATACTCACAAGCAATCAGAAAAAGCATTGGAGGAATATACCTAACTAAAATCATTAAAGATCTCTACAATGAAAACTTCTAATCTCTATAGAAATAGAGTAAGACACTAGGAGATGGAAAGACCTAAGACACTTATGAATTGGTAGAATCAACATTGTGAAAATGAGTATCCTACCCAAAGCAATTTACAAACCCAGTGCAATCCCAATCAAATTACTCATGACATACTTCACAGAGCTTGAAAAAAAATCATCCTAAAATCATATGGAATTACAAAATACACCAGAAATGCAAAACAATCATAAGCAAAAAGAACAGTGCTTGGGGGGGGGAGGGGAATCCCCATACCAGATCTCAGATTATATTTACAGAGCTATAGACACAAAAAACAACATGATACTGGCACAAAAATAGGCTTGTTGATCAATGGAATATGATTTAACCTAAACATGAGTACATTTAATTTCACCACATAATATTCGTTAAACATGCTAAGACCCACAAAAGAGGAAAGATAGAATGTTTAACAAATGGTTCTGGCAAAAATGTATCTCCACCTGCAGAAGAAGGAAATTTGACCCTTCTCTTTCACCATGCACAAAAGTCAACTCCAAGTGGATTAAAGACCTCAGTATCAGACCTGAAACTCAGAAACTTCTACAAGTAAACATAGGCAGCACCCTCCAAGATATAAGTGTAGGAAAGAACATTCTACATCAGACACTAACTGCTCAGGCACTAAGGTCTACAGTCAGTAAGTGGAACCTCATTAAACTACAAAGCATGTACAGCAGAAGAAACAACCAAGAAAAGGAATTGCAAACCCTCTGAGTTGGAGAAAATCTTCACCAGCTACACATCTGACAGAGGATTAATATCCAGAATATACAAAGAACTCAGAAAAAAAGAAATAAGAAAATAAACAACCCAATTAAAAAATGATCAATAGTCCTAAACAGAGTTCTTAAAGAAATAAAAATGGTGAAGAAGCACCTTAAAAAATGCTCAACATTCTTACTAGTTAGGAAAATGTAGATAGAAACCACTTTAAGATTCCATCTTACAGGCTGAAGAGATGGCTCAGAGGTTAAGAACACTGGTTGTTATTTCAGAAGACACAGGTTTGAATCCCAGCACCCACATGGCAGATAACAACTGTCCATAACTCCAGTCTCAGGGGATCTGACAGCCTCTTCTGACCTGCACAGGTAAAGTACGACATGGGTGCACTTACCTACATGCAGACAATACACACATACACATAAAATAAAAATAATAAATATGTTTTTTTAAAAGTTAAAAAAAAGATTCCATCTTACCTCAGTCAGACTAAGATCAAGAGAACAATGATTCCAAATGCTGGAGGGGATGTGGAGAAAGACGAATGCTCATTTACTGCTAGTGGGAATGCAAACTCCTAGAACCACTTTGGAAAGCAGTGTGGAGAGGCCTCAGGTTTATTTTAAAAATAAACCTACCATATGATCCAGTGACACCTCTCCTTGGTATATATCCAAAGGGTTTATCATACTGTAGAAATACATGTACATCCAAGTTTGTTGCTGCTCTCTTCACATTAGCTTTGAAATGGAAACAACCTGAATGTCCCTCAGCTGATGAAAGGTCAATGAAAATGTGGTACATCCACACAATAGAGTTTTAAAGAGCAGTAAGAAAAGATAAAATTATTAACTTTGCAGGTAAGTGGATGGAACTAGAGAATGTACTAAGTGAAATAGCACAAACACAGAAAAGCAAGTAATGAATGTTCTCCCTCATTTGCAGCTTGTAGCACCAATCCATTGTATGTGAATATATAAATTCTGGTATAAAGCCAGGAGTCAGGAAAAAGGAAGGGATACATAGAGGTAAAGAAAAAGAAAGAACCTGAGATAGAGATAGTAGGGAACAGAAGTCATCAGGGGGAAGGTGGGGAAAGTGAGAGTGTTCTGCAGGGAGAAGAGAAGGGAGGGACATGAAAGGGGCCATGGTGTATGTGGTGGGGTGAGTCAGGAGATGGAGGATGGTAGAGCACAGGTGTTATTAGGGGGAGGGCAGGGATAATGGAGGCACTTGGGCTTGGGAGGGAGCAGGGAGGACAGATGGGAGGCAAAAAAATGAAGAGATGAGTGAATGTTGGGGGCTAGGGAACCCAGAGGGAAAAATGATACCCCAAAACCCCATGAGAAATGCACATACAGCATCTAAACATTAGTTCATATGTATACCTGGGAGTTGCTTGGCAAGGAACACAGAGCCAGAGAAGAAATCCCTTTGCATAGTTGGTGAGAGTGATCAAGGATACTCCCAAAATAACACAGGCTATAGTCAAACCTCTTGGTTTTCTTCTTGAACTAGTAGATAAGATCTTGCTGCTTAAAACAGCACATACCTTGGATACAGGACTTGGGGCAGTGGGGCAGGAACTGACTTGAAAACCTTCTACCTGAAATTTAGTTATCATAATGCTAGATGACAATACACAAATTGCCAAGTGAGAAAATCAATCAGTGAATGGCCCAAATCAACCCTAACGCCTAATAATAACAACAACTGACATAGCAAACTGCCTCTATTGGTGCAGTAGAGGCACTGTTATCTGGGGAGTAATCAATGAGAGTTAGGAAATCATATTCTATAGGCTAGGGACAAATATTGGACTTTCTGTGATTGACTCTAATTTAGAGTTAGACACAAATTACAAAAGTTAATTGTTGTTAAGTTGTAGCCATTTGAGATCATTGTTGCAGGCATGGTATTTCAGCTTCCTGGATTGGTTGTTGGTGATGGTTATTTTATTTTTTGTAGAAATTGCAATAAATAGTACTTTGGACTCTGGGTACTCATTATTACTGATTGTAGAGTGGAATTAGATGTTTAATGGATGTTTCAATTGGTCATTGATCATTGATCATTGGCTTCCCAATGTATTGTTTTCTTTAAAGAAGTTTTGTTTCAGAAATATTCAGAACATAAAGCACATGTTGAGTTAACCAGGATATTAAATTTTGTGGGGATGACTTCTGTAAGTCATTCACAAAAAGGAAAAGACATATGTCAACAAAGTTTGGAGTTTGAGTCCCCACTGGCACACAGATCATGCCATTTCCTGAGCAAAATGGAAAAGGCAAACCTTCTAAACTGAGTGTGAACAGGTCAGCAGAGGCAGAGAAAATATATATCTGACCATGTTATAAAAACTGTCGAAGATCCAAGGCAGTGTCGCTAAGTTGTCTCTTTCTAAATGCAGATATCTGAAAGAATAATAGAGCATTAACTCATTACCCTTTGTTATCACAATTCAGATTATTAATTTCTTAATAGAGAAGGGCATCCATGAGACACTGTGACCTATGATAAGCAAGTTTTGATGTGTTCAATAGAACTGAAAAGACAAAACATTTTTCTAAATTCACTTAAAACAGCTGCAAGCTATAAATCATAGCCAATCAGAGATAGTTGTGTAAATGGGTGTGAACAGGCTCCATCTTTCAATGAACTGGTAGCTGGACAGCTCAGAACAATTCAGGTCAGTTTATGAGCTCCTGTGGTATGATGTAAAGTGTGGTAAGAGACACTATGGGAAAATGAGAAGATTTTTTTTTCTCTAGAAGATGGACAATGGTGTCAGGGAATACATGCTGAGATCTTGTGCATCTGTTAGTATTCCTTTGTGTGTAATTGCAAGTTTATGAGTATTAGCATGTGTGAATGCACGTGTGTCACTGCCCATACGCATAGGTCAAAAGACAACCTTGGGACCTGTTCAGAGTCTCTCACTGGCATACAGTTTACAAAGTTGACTAGACTGACTGGCCAGCAAGCACCAGGGATGCAACTTTCTACACCTTTTTGCCACTGGGATTACAGTACAGTAATGTGCCTTCTTCAGGAAGAATACACATCCCAGTTCTTGCAAAGCCAACACTTTATTAACTGAGCTATTTATCCAACCCAAAATCTGAGATCTTAAAATTGCATGAGGATAAGTTCAAAGAAATTGAAGAGACTTTTGAATCTGGAAAACAAATTAGGAACATTATAGGATAAATAACACTTGGCTAAAGCATATGATTTAATGAAATAACCAAAAAAAGAAGTGAAAGAATCTGGGAGAATAGTTTTAGCCAGATGATGGAGGTCCTTGAATGCCTAGATAAGTTTTACATTTATTTTTTTGCAAAAATGTTCATTGAGCAGACAAGAAATAGAAGGATGTATTCAGACAGTGGATACAGAGTCATCAAGCATGTCTACTACAAAGAAGAGGGCCAAGGTTAGGTAGACAGCTACCAATGGGAATCCACTAATAAAAGTCTACTGGGAGCATCAAAAGAAGAGGTGATAGGTTTGAAACACTGTCATGATCATCTAAATATCTGGTTATGTAGAGGTTGGTGTCGTGCTTATTTTTTATCAAGTTGACTAGATACAGGTTCTCTGAGGTGACACACTTCTGGGTGTATGTGTGGGAGCATTTCCGGAGAAGTTTAACTGAAGAGGGAAGATCTACCCTGAGCGTGAGTGGTACCATCTTCTGGGCAAATGTCCTGATCTGAATAAAAAGAGAAAAGTAGAAAATTAGTTGAGCTCCAGCATTCAGCACTTTCTGCTTTTGAACTGTGAAAGCAATGTGACCAGCTGTTTAACATCCCCGCCATTACAGCTAAAGCTGTTGTTGTGACCATACCCATAATACCACGATAGACTCTACCCTCAAACTATGACCCAAAACACACTGATATTTAATAACAGGAATAAGAAAACTAATGGAGATGGTTTTAAAAATATTTAAGATCAGAATGCTAAAAAGTTGCCTGCTGCTAACTCTCTAAAAAGTGCCCAAAGTTCTTCATTCCTCTAAATTTTAAAAACCTGTCCTACTCTGTGAAATCATAAAACTCACATGGAAATGTATTTGGAAATGACTTGTGGCTGTAAGATTCACTGTCATACCTGTAAATCAGGATTCAGGATTATTTTTCCATTTCTCCTTTTTGATATTTCCTTGAAGAGATTTCTATAACCCAAATGTTCTATTTCTCAGTGTATTTATGAAATGGCAATAATGATTTTGGCTACCTTCATACGGCTTTAGAGAAGGAAAGAAATGGAATTCATTTCCACAAAACACATTGAGGATTTCAGACATTTTCTTTTTTTCAAGAAAAATATAAGCTTCAGAAACACTCACAATGGCCAAGGTTGGGCAATTGAAATTGCCTTGGGGTCTGTGGAGACTGCATAATATGAGTTTGAGGGGAGAAAAATGATCCTGAAACATGAGATTTCATACCAACAACTGAAAAAAAAAGTCTAGAACATAAATTGTGTTTCTCTCAGAGAATGTTTCTAACCACTCACTTGTAGCCTCCTGTCTCTTGCTGAACAGGGGCACTGGAAAACATTTCTCGATTCAGCATTTTGTTTGATCTCTTACTACACAGTGATTGATCATAGCAATTTCTTCCACATAAACAGAATCTTCCAGATAAGCTTGCTGGAGACACTCTGGGATATGAATACACTCCAGACCCAAAACTAATATTTTTCTTGCACTGTTTAAACTCAATACAGTAGGGCTCAAACTACTTATATCACAAAGGCAAAAATTCTTTTACGCTTCCTGATTTAATCATTTTAAGGGGAAAGGGCATTACCTAAACATAATTCTCTTTTAGAGAGGTATCTGTCTTTTCATTAGAGCACCAATACACCAGAAAAATGTATGACTTAGCTCTGAGAGCATCCTTAATCATTTGAAAACTATCCAGCAACTACTCAATGATCTCATTTTGGAGAGCAGAGAGCTGTTTCAGGAAAGAAGAGAAATGGAGGACAAAATTTCCTATGATCTTGAACATTTTCTCATATTGATGATGGCCGTTTCTGCTGCTGGTGGAGCTGGAATTGTGATTTGAAAGGAGTATCATTTTCTGCAGACACAAGCCTGGTGTAATCCTCCCATTTAAATGGCATGACCCTGCAGGCTGCTGGTCTCATGGCCTGGAGTTTATCACATCTCCACTGCAAAGAAACGTACAATAGGTAAATGACAATGGATAGGCTGATTTTCTCTCACCTGCCCATTCACTTTCTTAGAAATAAAATTTAGTCAGTTAACTATGTTTTACTGTAAAAGTAATCATGAAAGTGAAAGAAAGAAAAAAAGGGAAAATGAAGGGAAGAGAAGGAGGAAGGATATAAGCAAAAGGAGGGAGGAAGAAGAGCAAAAATAAAATGAAGAAAGAAAATCAGGCAAAGAGAGGGGAGTTTAATTGTATTAGATTGCAAGAAGTCCATGGTCTATTTCCAAATCCAAGACACATCTCTTAGAGGAATTTCCTATTTATGCTTTTAAAGCTCTTTGTGGCAAGCCAGTGGGTTGATTTTCATCATTGTTGATTAAAGTGCTTTTACACTAAATTTATATGATAAGGATGTAAACACTTGCATATGTGCTCTCAAAACTTCTTTTTGCACTTTGCTTGTGTTTATTTGTTTTACAAAAATGGTGGGATCAAGAACTGCTTCATCACTCTAATATGTCATTCCATGTTTCCTTATCCTGCCCCGTCTACTCCTGCTAGTCCCCTTCTGTCTTACAAAGCCCACCTTCTTTCATGGAAACATGCTGTGAAACCTAGATTATGATTGTGAGAGGAAAAGTGAAATTCATTTTTTTAGACCTCCCTTAGAAAAAAAATTAAGACATAGTAAACAGTTATTTGCCACTGAGTCAAGTGTTGGAAGTTATGCTTGTCAGACACCATTAAAGAAATCTTAGCTCTTTCCTCCACATGGATATTGGGAACTGAACTATGGCCAGCAGGCTTGCCAGGATATAGGGCACAGCTTTTCTGAACACATCAATAGTATGAATTGATGTGAGTGGGACTGGATGCAGCCTGAAGCTGACTACCTTAGAATTCTCTGGTATCAACAGAAGAATGCAGCTCTATAAAATGAATGTACTCTTATGTGTCCTCTTTGAGACTTCCTCCTTTCTTCTCAGTATCTGAAGCTCAATATTTTTAAGGGTTGGAATAACATTCATTGTCCAAAAGAGAGGCATTTGAGACTGAAGGGGAACATTATTAATACTTTTGCCAAGAATATAGACAAAATTGGACACCTCAATAGGAAGTTTGGCTGATTGGTTTATCAGTACACACACACACACACACACACACACATACACACACACACACACACACACACACACACACACACACACACACACTCGAATCCTTCCCAAGTAATATGATACGAAAATTACCACATATACCCAGACAAATAGAAAATATGTGGAGGAGGTTGAGAGATGTTTGTTTTTGATGGGAGGTTGGCAGAGAAGCAAAAGGGGAAGAAAAAAATCTTATAAAATCATTGCATAAGAAACAGTGTAGGTTTTATCACTCATGAACAGCACCTATTAATAATTTCCTGAAGCTTGGATAAAGTTAATCATCTGTAATAGAGACTCTTCATCTCTTATTTGTCAGTTTTGCACAGCATTTCCTGATACTTACAAATCCCTCTAACTGCAAATGAAGGAACTAGGCATAGTTATAGTCTGCAGATGAAGTCTGTTATTTGGGTGCTTTGTGTGTGTTTCACGTGAGCTAATTCCTCCTAAATATTTTTCTCTTATTTGAGATGGGTTTTCCCTGTAGCTACAGCTTGCCAGAGACTTGCTATGTAGACGAGGCTAGCATCTATCTAGCAGAGATCCATCTGCCTCTGCCTCCACCCCTAGATATTGAGATTAAAGGCTTGTGCCACTTATGCATAGCTCTAAATGGTTTTATTTATATATCCAAATGAAATTCTGCTTGAGTAATTCTAAAATGCCCCTCATGTATCCTGTCAAAAAATTAACTAAGAATCAGAGGTCCCTTCAGGCTCTCCATATTAACCATGTTAGCTAGCAGAATATGATTCTTTTTTAAATTTGTTTTTACTGATTTTTTTGGTATTTCATACAGAACATCCAAACAAACTGAATCATCTTTTTATCCCTGTCCCCCACTGTCACTCTCCTATTGCACCCCTACTGGAGCCCATCTACTCTACCATCCCTGTTATGGCTCACTGTATCAAGTCAGTGCCCCTAGATGTTCCCCAGTGCAAGTTCATCCACTGAGGTCCAGTCAGCCTATCTAGAGTTCCTTGTTTTAGGAAGAACAGTTCTTCTTCACCTAGCAGCAATAAGTTACCAATGTTTCTTCAGAAAAGTTTGGGATTTGTTGTTCATTTTCCTAGTTCTATGCTAGGTTTTTAATCTGCCTGAGTTTGCATGGGATTGTGTATGCTAACAGCATTGCCATAGAATCATATGAACAGGTTCCCAGGAGTTTGTAGGACTTTGTTTCCATATGATCATGTACCTCCTTCCTGCTTTTAAAAATCTTTCCACCCCCCCTCTCCTGCAATAGTCTCTAAGCCTTGGGTGGGTGGAGTTTAATATAGGAGTCCTGCGCAAAGACCAGCATTCTGCAGCTTCTTGATCTCTATGCTTTGGCCATTTGTGACCTTCTCTGTTCCTGACCTTCTACTGAATGAGGGAGCTTCATTAATGAAAACTGAGAGATATATTAGTGTCCTTTATTTTATCTCTGTTCTATGATTCATGAACCTTAGTTGTAGATGTTGTATTGCAGATGTGTCAAATAGGCCTGGGCAATTCATAGACAGTGTCCATATGTGACCAGTTATGGTACTTGGTAATAGACTCTGACTGGTGCAAATGAGCTTCTTCAATGATGGTGACTGGGGTATTTTTCTATAAATATAAGGATACATATTTTATACATAGTAAGGAATCACATTAGTCTACGAATGTGACTGTCTTTGGGTTTTCTCAAAGATCCATGACCACTCCAGCCATGTGTATTTGGTTATATTTACAATACCATGCTTGAATTTCTTCCCATTGAGTGGGCTTTTAGTAAAATTAGGTAGCTGTTGATTGCCCCCAAGATAAAAGTGTCACTACTGCACAAATATCATATGCTGTGCTGGACATTGATGTGGTTATTGGGTCTTGAAGCAGGTGTCAGACAATCGATTGATGTTTTTCCTTGGCACCTTCATAATGCTTTCCAAAGTTATGAGAGTGAACCTTAAGGGGAGGTGGTTTCAGGTCAGTTGCAGTTCTATTGCTCCAAATCCTGTGTCTTAAGTCCATTATGTACCGTGTTGTTTTTATGGTTATAGCTCTGTAATATAGTTTGAAATGTGGTAGAGTAATCCCCCAGTATTGCTTTTGGTGTTAAAGGACACTTTGTCTATCTGGGGTCTTTTGTGCTTCCATAGGAATTTTAGGAGGTTTTTCTGATTTTGTGAAGAAGGGCATGGGGATTTTGGCACTGCATTGAATCTATGAATGACATTTGGTAGGATGGTCATTTTCACAATATTAACTCTTCCAATCCATGAGTATGGGTGGTCCATCCATCTTCTGGTATCTTCATTAATCTCTTTCTATAAACATTTAAAATTTTCATTGTAAAATTTTAAATTTTACAGGTCTTTAATATCTTTGCTCAGATTTATTCTGAGGTATTTTTGAGGCTATTTTGAATAAGAGTGTTTCCATGTACTGTTTCTCCAATTGCTTGTTATTGGTATATAGAAAGGCTACTGATTTTGTAGGTTGATTTTATTACCTGCCACTTACTGAAAGTGTTGGTCATTTCTAGAAGTTTTCTGATGGAATTTGTGGCATCTCTTAGATATAATATCATATCATCTGCAACAAGGGATAATTTGACCTCTTCCTTTCCAATTAGTACTCTTTTCATTTCCTTCTCTTGTCTTATTGCTCTAGTAAGAGTTTCAAGCACTATATTAAAAAGGAGTGGAGATAGTGGACAGCCTTGTCTGGATCCTGATTTTAATGGGAATGCTTCCAGTTTTTCTCCATTTAGAATTATGTTGGCTGTGGTTTTGTTGCATATAACTTTAATTATGAATAGTTATGCTCCATCTAGACCAACTCCTTCTAGGACTTTTTCCTTCAATGCATCCTGAATTCTTTCAAAGGCCTTTTCTACATCTATTGAGATAATGAGGTTTTTGTCTTTGAGTCCATTTATATGATTTATGACTTTTACTGATTTACATATATTGAACCATCTCTACATCTCTGGACAAAAGACAGCATCATCATGGTGAATGATCGTTAATATGTGTATCTGTATGTGGTTTATAAGTATTTTGTTGAGAATTTTTACATGTATGTTCATTAAGGATATTGATCTATATTTTTCCTTTTTGGTTGTTTCTTTGCCTGGTTTTGGTATTAGAGTGATGATGGCTTCATCAGCAGAATCTAGAAGTTCTCCCTCTGTTTCTATTTTTTTAAATGAATTAAGTATTATTGGATATAGATCTTCTTTAATGTCTGGTAGAATTCTGCTCTGAATCCATCTGGGCTTGGGCTTTTTTTAATTGAGAGGTTTTGTATTACTGTATCAATTTCCTTATGTTTTATGAGTCTGTTTAAGCTATTGATCTCTTCTTGGTTTACCTTTGCTGAGTCTCATCATTTTAGATATTCTTCCATTTCTTTCAGTTTTTCAAATTTAATAGGTTTAAATAATAGGCATATACCTTTAACAGGCATATAGGTTTTTAAAGTATTCCCTTATAACATTCTGGATCTTTTGTTGTCTGTTGTGATGTTTCCCTTTCATCTCTGATTTTGGTGATTTGGAGGTGCTCTTTTTTTCTTTTGGTTAACTGGGCTCAGGGTCTATATATATAGTTTATCTTTTCAAAGAACAAGCTCTTAAATTCGTTGATTCTTTGCATTGTTTTTGTTTATATTTCATTAATCTCTTCTCTGATTTTTGTTATTTCTTCTTGTCTGCTAGGTTTAGGTTTCATTTGTTTTTACCTTTAAAATGTCTTGACTTGTAATGTTAAGATTTATTTGTGTTCTTTCTGATTTTTTAATATAGGCACTTAGAACAATAAACTTCCCTCTTAGGACTTGTTTTAAAGTGTCCCAGATGTATGAAGTGCTTTATTTTTCAATTAATTCCAGGAACACTTTTATTTCTCCTTTGACCCATTCATCATTCAGGAGTTTATTTTTTAATCTTCATGAGTTTCTGTAGTTACTAGGGCTTTATTTTAGGTTTTATCATGTTATGGTCTTATAGAATGCATGGCATTATTTCAATTTTCTTTTATTTGTTGAATTTTGTTTTATGCCCCAGGATGTGGGTTTTTTTGGAGAAAATCCCATCGGCTGCAGAATAGAAATTATATTCTTTGGTGCTTGGGTGGAATGCTTGATTGATGTCTGTTAGGTCCATTTGATATATAGTATTGTTTAATTCAGATGTCTGTCTCTTTAGTCTTTGTCCTGTTGACCTGTCTAATGCTGACAGTAGGGTACTGAAATCCTCTGCTATTAGTAAGTTGGGATTAATATGTGTCTTAATGTCCTGCGGTAATGTTTTTATGAACTTGGGTGTACCAGAGTTGGGTGCATATGTATTCATGATTTTAATATCTTCTTGATCAATTATTCCTTTGATCAGAATGAAGTGACCCTCTTCATCTCTTCTGATTAGTTTTAGTTGAAGTCTATTTTGTCAGATATTAGTATTTCAACTCCTGGTGTTTTCTTAGTGGCATTTGCTTAGTAGTATTTTTCTATCCTTT
Organism: Nannospalax galili; assembly: GCF_000622305.1. Classification (NCBI taxonomy): domain Eukaryota; kingdom Metazoa; phylum Chordata; class Mammalia; order Rodentia; family Spalacidae; genus Nannospalax; species Nannospalax galili. The sequence continues at coordinate 1,280,516 of NW_008359075.1, forward strand.
CTTCTTAAGGTGATGTTGGTCTTTCAAAGGGCGATGAGTCTCTTGTAGACTGAAAATGATTATTATTTTTTCTTAATCCATTCAACTAGCCTTTGTCTTTTGATGGGGAAGTTCAGTCCATTGATATTTAAATTTATTATTGAAAGATGTATATTGATTCCTGTCATTTTGATTTCTGTTTACATTTGTGCTCTAACTGTGGGTTTCTACAGTCACACCATCATTTAGTTTCTTTCTGTTTCTCCTTGGGTATAGTTGTTCCTTTTGCCAGATCTTTTTATTGTTTCAAGAATTCTCTGAAGTACTGGTTTTGTGGATATAAATTTTTTCAGCCTATTTATGTCATGAAAGATTTTTCTTTCCCTGTCAGATCTAATTGATATTTTTGCTTGGTAAAGTCTTCTGGGTTGGCATCTGTGGTGACTTAGAACTGTGAATACGTTGGTCCAGGCTCTTCTGGCTTTCATCATTGCACTGAAAAGGTCAGCAGTAATTCTGTTTTGTTTTCCTTTATATGTGACTTGTTTTTCTCTTGCACCTTTCAGTAGTCTCTCTTCATTCTTTACGTTTAGTGTTTTTATTATGCCGTACCCTTGGAAGTTTTTTTTCTGGTCCTGTCTATTTGGTATTTTATGTTCTTGTATTTGTATGGGTGTGTCTTTCTTTAATTTGGGGAAATTTTCTTCTACAATCCTGTTGAAGATCTGGTCCTTACCTTTATCCTGAAATTGTTCTCCTTCCTCTATGCCTATGATGTATAAATTTGGTCATTTCATACTGTCCAACATTTCCTGCATATTCCATTCCTGTGTTTTATTACACTTTTTATAATCTTTGCTTGAGCAGTTAATTCGTGAACTTTATCATCCTGTCTTGATATTCTGTTTTCCAATTCAGTCATCCTATTGTGAGACTTTCTCCTGTCATTTCTAATTGGCATATTGAGTATTTCATTTTCTTCTTTATTTCAGCCCGAGTATTCTTCAATATTTCTAAATCTTTTTGAATTCACTCAGAATTTTATCCCTCTTTGATTTCTTGTGTGTGTGTGTGTGTGTGTTTGTGTATTCTTTAAATACATTGAATTCTTTTATCATGTTTATAACTGTTCTTTTGAATTCTGTGTCCTTGCTTATCTCTAGGGTGTTCTCACTCTACCATCCTCTATAGGACTGTTGGTACTTGGTTGAGAAATATTATTTGGGTTTTTCATGTTATTATTTTTGTTGTTGTTGTGGCTTTGATATGTGGATTTCTTTTGTTGTTTCTGCTTCTTATGTGAGACTCAAGTATTCCTTTGTTGAGTTTAAGTCTGTTTCTCTTTGTATACTTCATTTGCCTTTATTGTTTTCTTATTGGGTATGAAAAGCTGGTTAGTGTATGCTTCAGGTCCTCTATTTTGATTCTATATTGGAGGGGCCTGATGGCTTTAGAACAGCTCCTCAGGAGTTTCCACAGAGGCCCAAGTCCAATGAAGATCAGATGCCCTCAGGCCTCCACCTAAGGTCTGGGTCCCTATAGTCATCGGGCACAGGACAATTTGGGAGGCTTGCTAGGTAGAAGCAGGAATCAGGTGATCTCAGTTTTCCAGAGTTTAGGTCCCTATTAAAGGGAATCCTAACACTGCAGCAGTGGGATGGACTGTAGGAGGTCACAATGTAGGGGGATGGATTTGGCATGATTTGTAAAACTCACCACTTGTGTCCCAAATGGCCTGGTTCCTCGGAGGGGTGGGGCCCTCTGTGCAGAATTGATTGCAGAGAGTTTGTCGTGGAGGGAGGGCCTTTTGGCCACCATCGTGGAAGAGAAGCAACACTCCGAAAGATTGCCCTGGTGTCTTGTCCACATGGCCTTGAGAGTGGGCATTTACTCTCCTGGAGTGAGAATGGGGGCCTAGGATGCATGGGCAAAAGCTAACGGAGACTGTGAGCAGACATGGAAGCAATCTGGAATGGTGGGCCAAGATGCACAGAGCTGGGTGCTGGGTGCCACGTGTTTGTTTCTTTGTAAGTCCTCTCCTCCTTCCTCAAAGATATAAACTATGAAAAATTCAGATGTGCTATATGGTTTGTCTATTCGCACCATGAACAAGGGACCCTAAGAGAAATTGAGTGACAAATTGGCATAGTCAGAAGGATGAGGGTGCTAGGAATGACAAATTGTGGGAATTTGGAAAAAGCTAGGGAACTAATGGCTGTACTGATATGGATTTTAAAATGGATTATAAAATATGTAACTAAAAAGAGGCCAGCCACATAGAAGTGTGGGCCACAGTTGTGTTCTAAATGCAGGGAAACAGCTCAATTACTGATATATGAAGATTTGTTAAAGGTTATAGAAAAACTGTTATGGACTGTGGCCACAAGTGGAGAACCCAGAGAGGGGGCAGGACCACTTTGCATAATAAAAGATGTGCCCAAGGCAGGGAAAGATGAAAAGACTAGGGAGGTACTGGCAGACCCAGTTGCAGAGCTTGAAAGAGAGAGAAAAAACGACTTATCTTGTGTAAGATCCAAGGACTCAGAAGAAAAGACAGATAATAGTAAAAAAGACAATGACCTAAAAATGAAAGTAGCTAAAGCTGCCCCTCAGATTCCACCATTGATCCGAAAAAAAAAAAAAAAAAAAAAAATGCTAACAGTGCTGTATCTAGGAAATACTCCACACTGGAACTGTTAAAACTAAGAAAAACTTACAAGCAAGCAATCAAAGAGCCCCTAGCTGCATGGTTTGTGAGTGTGTGGGACAAATGATGTCAGTCTATGTCCTTCAGAAGTTTCACAGCTGAATTATGTAACCACCCATCCATCCTTGTGATATAGGCTATTCAACCTAGGCCAATGCAGGGGGGAGCAATCCTTAATGGGATGGATGATGGATGGCATTAGAGATACATGGTAATCACCAAGTGAAACTCCAATAATTAACAAAGGCTGGAGGACTATAAAGGAGAGACAGACATTACTGAGAGAACTAGGTATGAGAAAAACAGTATATGATACCCAGTTCACTGGGTCAGATAAGACTATGTTCAGAAGAGATATAAAGGAAAGCTTAACTAAACTAGGACCTCAAAAATGGTATGGAGCTTTAACGGCTTTCTAAGCCCTTTAATGGAACAGGATCTTTGTGAAATGAGAGAGACTTTAGCAGATCTAAATGATTCTAACCAGGATATAAAACACGTCTGTAGAATAACAGACCACCCTACAAGAGATATAAAAGAGACCAGACAGAAAAAAATTGTCTGTTTGGGTACTCGAAGACAAATGTGGCAAGACTTATGTTGAGTCCAAATTCCCAGAGAAAAAAATTGAAAGAAAACCGAGTTTCTAGAAGGCTTTAAAACCAGAAAAACAGTTTACAAAAGGCATTCAAAGAAGAAAAACCGTCCCTGGGTGTGTAAGAATCCCCAAAGATTGCTTCCGTCTCATTGCTATTGGGAAAAAAGAAGCAACAAACATAGTTGTATGAGTGTCTCTACAATAAGATGTGTCCTTTATGCCAAGGAGTGGTATAACCGGATCATATAGTATGTTCATTTTTTGTTTTTTAATAGTGCTCCACACTGTTGTCCATACAGGCTGCACAACTTTGCAATACCACCAGCAGTGAATGAGCTTTCCCCTTTCTCCTCATCCTTGCCAGCATTTGGTATAATTTGTTCTCTTGATCCTAGCCAGGCTCATGGGGTAAGATGATACCTTAGGGTGGTTTTAATTTGCAATTCCCTAATTACTAACGATGTTGAACATGTTTTGAGATGATTCTTAGCCATCTTTATTTCTTCCTTAGAGAACTCTCTGTTTAGATCTTTAGCCCATCTTTAAATTGGATCATTTGGTTTCTCAATTCTTTCTTTTTTTATTTCTTTATATATTCTGGATGCTAAACCTCTGTTGGATGTGTCACTACTGAATATTTTTTCCCATTCTGCGAGTTTTTTCTTCATTTTTAAAATTATTTCTTTTGCTGTACAGAAGCTTTTTAGTTTAATGAGGTCCCACTTACTGATTGCTGACCTTAATTCCTGAGCAACTACTATCTCACTTAAAAAAATCCTTTCCTACATCTATATCCTGTAGGTTGCTGCCAATATTTTCTTCTAATAGTTTCAGGGTTTCGAGTTTCATATTGAGGTCTTTGATCTATGTGGAGTTAACTTTTGGTCATAGCAAAAGATAAGGATCTAGTTTCATTCTTCTACAGATGGAGATCCAATTTTGCCACAACCATTTGTTGAAGAGGCTGTCTTTCCTCCATTGTGTGTTCTTGGTACCTTTGTCAAATATCAGGTGCCTGAAATGCATGTACTCAAGTTTGGATCTTCAATGATGTTCCATTGATCTATGTGTCTGTTTTTGCACCAGTACCAGGCTGTTTTTATGACTATGTCTCTGTAGTATACTTAGAGATCTGGTATAGTAACACCACCCCGCCCCCCCCAGCATTGCTCTTTGTGCTCAGGGTTGCTTTGGCTATCTGGGGTCTTTTAGGCCTCCACATGAATTTAGGGATACATTTTTCTAATTTTGTGAAGTATTTCACTGGGATTTTGATTGGGATTGCATTGAATCTATATATTGCTTTTGGTAGGATGATCATTTTAACAATAGTAGCATGGTCATTTTGTTACTGCTCTTTTCACAATAGCTAAGAGATGGAAGCAACTTAAATGTCCCTCAACTGATGAGTGGTTAACAAAAGTGTAGTATATTTTCACAATGGATTTCTATTGAGCAGTAAAGAAAGATGAAAAAATGAAATTTTAAAGTAAATGGATGGATCTGGAAACTGTCATGTTAAGTGAAGTAACACAGACTCAGAAAAACATATGTGGCTCCACCACAAAATCCTTTTAAATTCTATGTCCTTTTAATAAGAAGATGCTATACAGCAGCCCCTTCTGCATGAAATAACTACCATCTTTATGACTTCAGCTGAGCCTGATCACTAAACATAGTCACAATTGGGCTTGATGACAATTGTGCTCATTCATTAAAGGAGTTCCAAGTAGGGTCACTGTACCCTCACCTGAGTATGCAGCTACTCTTCCCAGACAACTAGTCCAGGCCTGGAAGACAAAAGAAAATTGAGAAAGAACCCAATAGACAGATGCTTTTGGAAGCCCTTGTCAAGAAATTCGAATGGACTTTCATATGGACATTTGAAAATTGCCCTGTTCTGACTTTTTTCTAGTTCCCTGTCTAGAGCTTGGAATGCTAATTACTCTTGCCTTTACTTCTCCTTCACACCTCCTATTCATGATTCAAGGAGTTTCTTCTTCCCTTGGAGACAAGAGTTATGCAGTTTGGGAGTCTTTTACATAGACCCACTGAAGAGGTACTCCAATTGCCTCACTCAGCGTCCTTGTTCAGCATGGAAGAAGCCAGAGGTTGGTGTCCCTATTCCCTATTGGCAATTTGGGTAACCCCTTCAGAGGATGGTGTGATAAGAATAGAAGGTAGGAATTGGCTAGGCAGTTAGGGTAAAAAGA
>NW_008359075.1:1287774-1288472 GCF_000622305.1 Nannospalax galili
ATTTCTACTTTTTTCTTTGGCGCTCCTCTGGAAAACCTCACCAGCCTTTCTGGCAGCCACCTGGCTCCATCAGCATCTTGTGGAAAAACACAAACATGCCCTCTTCCCCATATCAATACAGGGTCGGGGCATTATCAGCATGCTCTGTTTCAAAGGCCAACAATGTTAACAGTATTTAGGAGCTTGTATCAAATTCTTAAAAGATTTTATGGTTAACTTTTCCAAGAGGGGACTATTGGAGGACAGGGAGTGGGCATGGATTTGATCAAAACACCTTATATACATGTATGAAATTGGTGCCACATTCTATCTGCTACAGAGTGGTCATTTTTATCCAAATTCAAAAAGTTTAAAATGAAACTTGGTATCTGGGGATATAACTCCACATTTTTATTTTTTGTAATTGTGTTTTTAAAGCACCATGAGCTCTTTCCACTAGTTTCTTCTTCCCTTGGAGACAAGAGTTATGCAGTTTGGGAGTCTTTTACATAGACCCACTGAAGAGGTACTCCAATTGCCTCACTCAGCGTCCTTGTTCAGCATGGAAGAAGCCAGAGGTTGGTGTCCCTATTCCCTATTGGCAATTTGGGTAACCCCTTCAGAGGATGGTGTGATAAGAATAGAAGGTAGGAATTGGCTAGGCAGTTAGGGTAAAAAGACCCCAAAGAAATGTAGCCAGTTTCTTGGCTAAAAGTCAA
>NW_008359075.1:1288570-1290047 GCF_000622305.1 Nannospalax galili
TCCAAGAGGAGACTATTGGAGGACAGGGAGTGGGCATGGATTTGATCAAAACACCTTATATACATGTATGAAATTCTTAATAATATTTTTGTAAAAACTTTTAAAAAAGGAAAAAAAAGAATATCCAAAGATTAAATAAAGTGCATTTCTCTTCTGATAAAGACTATATTAGGGATGGAGGCAGTTTTCTCACCAAGGCCCCCACCATCAACCAGGTGTGGTCAATGGAGACATGACAGATATGGCTTCAGTCAGGAGGCAGACCCAGGGCCTTCCTGACAAAGGGAACCAATAGGTGCAGTGGAGAAAGGATAACCCCCCTGCCTTCTTATCCCAGTGCAGGGTCTCGGAACTGGAGCCAACACCTGTAAGTGTATCAAGAGTAAAGGAATATAAAGAGACTCCATGTAAAATCCCCCAAGTGCAAAATGACTCCAAAGGGATAACTAAAGATAGTAAAGAACTAACCAAATTAATACTTCATATGCATTCAATGGTACATAACAAGGATCTAGGGAGAAAACAGTTAATACGAATGGATAAAACCTTTCCATACTGTATTAGACCTTGTCCATGATTGATTTAATATATGATGTTAACTTTCCTTCAAGTGTTTTACAGATGTGAAACCCATTTGAAAGATGCCTTCCTGTGCCAGCCGGCCAAGATGGACAGTACCTGAAAGGGGGATTGAAAGAAAGAACAAGAGACAGAAAAGATACTCAGGAGGACTGACAGTAGATACTGCAGCCCCAGTTTATTTCAGCTCCACCTTTTTATACAGAAGAACTCAATTAGTTTCAACAGCTGTTTTTCCCCACCTGTATCTGAGGGTCAAGGAGCAGTCAGTTCAAAGGCTTCTTTGATTGATCTTTTTGTTTACCACTATTGCCTCCAGGTCAGGTATTGTGAGGCTCTCCATATAAACACATTCCTCCTGAATAGGCAGGCTAGGTACTGGTATGCATAACACAAACTCAGTAAACAAGCCTGCCACAGCTCAATGTACATAATAGACAAACAGCTCCCAACAAAGATTGTAAGAGCAGAGGATGGGGCGGAGTTTCTCTGAATTGGCTGATTCCTCCAAGGGGTGGGGCCTGACATGGAACGGAAATGAGGAAGGGAAGCTGGGAGCCATCTTGGGAAGGAAGCCAGGAGCTGCTGGTACAGCGTGATGGTGTAGGAAACTCGCAGCCAGTGCAGCAACTCAAAGACAGAATGGACTGACTCCCTGTGGACCTGCGGCAAGATCACTGGCCCCAGAGGTGTGAGTGAATGCTAACGGGGCTATGGGCATGGCACAGTCTGATGAGGCAGGCTCTGGGTTTGGAGGCATGGGGCTAGGCACTGGGTAGTCATTCCTTTGTAAGTTAATAAACTCACATAAAATAGATTATATGGTTTGTCTGACCATGCAGGAGACCCAGAAAGAATTTGGGCCACAACAGGAAAAGCAATGTTGTTGTTTGGAAAT
>NW_008359075.1:1290623-1331631 GCF_000622305.1 Nannospalax galili
TCTTTTTTCTTCCACATCATGGGGTGCAATGTTGTGGATCAGGAACATAAGTCCAGTATAATTCAGCCACGATCACTTGCAGGAACATCATCAGCCACGTCTGTCTCCTCATCATTCTTTTCTACTTCTTTTTTCTTTGGCGCTCGTCCTGCGAATCTCACCAGCCTTTCTGGCAGCCACCTGGCTCCATCAGCGTCCTGTGGAAAAACACAAACATGCCCTCTTCCCCAAATTAATACAGGGTCGGGGCCATTCCATTGTCCAGTTAAAGGATCCTTCCACCTGACTTGGGCGTAGGTATCCTGTGACTGAGGATGCCACATTCTGTCTGCTGCAGAGCGGTCATTTTTATCCAAATTCAAAAAGTTTAAAATGAAAAGAGTATGATGTAAAAGATTACTTGGTGTCTGGGGATATAACTCCCCTTTTCTTATTTTTTGTAATTGTGTTTTTAAAGCACCATGAGCTCTTTCCAGTATCCCTTGTCCTTGTGGGTTATATGGTATCCCAGTTTTATGTTCAATGCCCAATTGCAAACAGAAACGCTGGAACCCCTGACTGGTGTAGCCAGAGCCGTTATCGTTTTTATAATGTTAGAGATCCCAGTTATGGAAAAGCAAGTCAAGCAATGAGTTACAACATTTTTTGTGGCTTCTCCTGTTTGCACAGTAGCCATAATAAAGCCAGAAAATGTATCTATAGTAACATGTACATACCTTTGTCTGCCAAAATCTGATAAATCACCTTTCTTTCTAAAAAGCCTAATAGCAGCTTGACGGGCTCCATTAGCATTCTCAAACTCAAGCTGTTTCACTAAAAGTAAACCCGCTTCACTATCCCCCAGCAAGCGACTGGCACTTTGCAGTAATTGAGCCATGAAATCCTGATATGGCTCATCCAGACCTTGCTTGATCTTAGACAAATCCTCAGTCCAACTACCAATAGACGGCAGTTTATACCAGGCTCTTCTGGCTGCAGCACTGATCTGCGCATAGGCCGCAACATCTTACTACAATGGCTGAGCAGTATCCCTATATTGTCCTTCACCAGCTAACATATCAAAATCTATGGGAATATTTTGCGCTCTATTGGTATTCACTGTCACCTGGCACTGTTCCTCATACACAGATTTCCACTACAGATAATCTCCCCCTGAAAGGCAAGCACGTGCCATCTGCTTCCAGTCTCCAGGAGGAAGCACGTCCACGGACAGGGATTCTAAAAAAGCCTGGGTAAACAGAGCAGTGGGACCATACTGAGCACAAGCAGTCTTTAGTTCCTTAAGCTGCTTAAAAGGCACAGGTGCATGAGACCGCACCCTGTTGCCCTGCTGATCAACTTGCTCAGAAACTGGGAAGACCTGAAATCCATGCACTGACTCTACTTGCTCTACTGTGGCCCCAATGGACTGTTGTAGTGGGGATTGCACGGTTCTAAGCGGGTACCAGATTCCTGCCAAAGGCTCCTGAGCAATGGCAATCATGGGAGGTGCAACAACCTTCGGTGGCCTCAGAGGAGGAGGCTCTAATCCTACCATGATAGAGGGTGTTGGGGTAGTCCTAATTCTTTTCTCTTTGTTCTTAAACATTTCCTTCTTCACAGCCACTAACTCTGCCCTTAATTGCTTAATTTCAGGCAGAGCAATTAGAGGTGGACACTTCTCCTGATCATAATCAATCGTCTCCTCTCCTCGGGCAGACTCATCCTTAGGGTCAAGAGATCCCTCTTCTAGCCCCAGACAGGGGTCCTCATAAAAGGGTGGCAAGGCTAACGGAGCTGGCTCTGGTGGAGCAGAAGGTTTGGTTTCACTTTTATCCCAGCCGCTGTTTATCGGATTCTCCTCTTTAATCTCAGCCTTTGCTCCTCGGGCCCCAGGCATATTCCTTACAAAAACTGGATGACTGTTTCCATGCCCCATCTTCTCCCAAGATAAATACTCACCGCTCCCCAATTGTACCGAGTGCACTCACTTAACTTCTCCAGCAGTGTCCTTCACTTTATCCCCTACTTTTCAAGTCCCTGTTCGGGCGCCACTATGCTGGTGCCAGCCGGCCAAAACGGACAGTACCTGAAAGGGGGAGTGAGGATTGAAAGAAAGGAAAGGAGACAGAAAAGATGCTTCATCAGTAAATACCATCATAGCCTAGGGGATGGGACTAACCTTAACTGTTTTTGGATATACCAACTCATACATATTAGCAAATTGTAAATATTATTCCTTTTTTTGTTGATGCAGCATCTCCCTGTAGCCCCAGCTGTCCTGGAACTCCCTATGTAGACCAGGCTGGCCTTGAACTCACAGAGATATGCCTTACTCTGCCTCTGGAGTGTTGGTATTAAAGGCGTGTGCCCAGCTTTTTGTTTCTCTGTACTTGCTGTCCCAACTGGCCACACCCAAAGCAGCTCCCCCCAGGCCCTGCTGCCTGTCCTTTTGAAAAGGCCTAATAGCAGCTTGACAGGCTCCATTAGCATTTTCAAACGCAAGCTGTTTCACTAAGAGCAAACCTGCTTCACTATCTCTCAGCAAGTGACCGGCAGTTTGCAGTAGTCCAGCCACGAAATCCTGATATGGCTCATCCAGACCTTGCTTGATCTTAGACAAATCCTCAGTCCAACTACCAATAGACGGCAGTTTATACCAGGCTCTTCTGGCTGCAGCACTGATCTGCGCATAGGCCGCAACATCTTACTACAATGGCTGAGCAGTATCCCTATATTGTCCTTCACCAGCTAACATATCAAAATCTATGGGAATATTTTGCGCTCTATTGGTATTCACTGTCACCTGGCACTGTTCCTCATACACAGATTTCCACTACAGATAATCTCCCCCTGAAAGGCAAGCACGTGCCATCTGCTTCCAGTCTCCAGGAGGAAGCACGTCCACGGACAGGGATTCTAAAAAAGCCTGGGTAAACAGAGCAGTGGGACCATACTGAGCACAAGCAGTCTTTAGTTCCTTAAGCTGCTTAATCTGCCAGAGCAAAGCCCTACCCGTCATCGGCACATAGCTTCCATCAGCTACACCCTGTCTTAGGTTGACTTTCTCCCAGAAGACCTTACCCGTCTTTGACTACTGGCCTCTGTTAGGGGAGGGAGTGCAATCTCATATCATGTACAGCTACCTTGACTTGCCACAGCATAAATAACTTTACTGCCACCAGATGAAAACAAAGACAGGAGGAAAAGCATGCAATCATAGGAGGTGAAACAGCCTTTGGTGGCCTTGGAGGAGGAGGCTCTAATCCTACCATGATAGAGGGTGTTGGGGTGGTCCTAAGTCCTTTCTCTTTGTTCTTTAACATTTCTTTCTTCACAGCCTCCTACTCTGCCGTTAATTGCTTAATTTCCCAGTGATCAGGCAAAGCAATTAGAGGTGGACACTTTCAGACTTATTTTTAACAAAACAAACAGGCAACCCACCTCCCAATCCAAAATAATCATCAGGCGTTTTGAAGCAGGCTGAGCAATTAACCAAGAGTCATTCACAGTCACTACTATCTCTTTTATCTCCCATATCACGGGGTGCAATGTTGTAGATCAGGAACATAAGTCCAGTGTAACTCAGCTACGATCACTTGCAGGAACATCATCATCAGCCACGTCTGTCTCCTCATCATTCTTTTCCACTTCAACTGTTTCCTTGTCCCATCTTCCTTCACTTTTTCCCCTACTTTTCAGGTCCCTGTTCCGGGCACCACTTGCCGGTGCCAGCTGGCCAAGATGGATAGTACCTGAAAAGGGGGAGTGAGGATTGAAAGAAAGAACAAGAAACAGAAAAGATACTTGGGAGGACTGACAGTAGACACTGCAGCCCTGGTTTATTTCAGCTCCACCTTTTTATACAGAAGAACTCAATTAGTTTCAACAGCTGTTTTTCCCACCTGTATCTGAGGGTCAAGGAGCAGTCAGTTCAAAGGCTTCTTTGATCCTTTTGTTTACTACTATTGCCTTCAGGTCAGGTATTGTGAGGCTCTCCATATAAACACATTCCTCCTGAATAGGCAGATTAGGTACTGGTATGCATAACACAAACTCAGTAAACAAGGCTGCCACAGCTCAATGTACATAATAGACTAGAAGCTCCCAACAGATACCTGAGGAAGCAAAGGCTGGCTATAGCTGTAAGATTCTTGGGAGGTTTACGGTTGCTTGGATAAGATAAAAACAGAGGTTCCCTAACTATGCAACTGTTCAGAAAATCTACAGTACTGGGGGTGGGTTGCCCCTCTATGAGCTCTTGGTCAAAGAGAAATCCTAGTGGTCCTTAAATTCACCAAGGCTATTGCCACTAATGTTGGTAGTACACTAGAAAGATCAGTAAGGCTATGACGTGAGCTCAAGAGGAAAAGAAGAGATGGAACTGAGACTAAGCCAAGAACAAACAACAGCAATAAACTCCATGCCACTGGATGGATGATGTTCATAGTGCCAGAAGTTGCTATGCAGATGGTAAAGGAAGAATGGATCCACTATGATTCTACTCAACAATGGACCTCCACATGCTGCACACTATGGACATGCCAAGCAATGCCTGCAAGTGTAATAATGGCTTGACCACCATATGTACAACTGACAATCTTCTAATTGGATAAGGCCCATTTCTAGGGGTTGAACACAAACACATATCTGGTGCTGTAGGCCAGGTCAACCCCCTGTGTTGAGAAAGGCTACAGGCCCTAGTGGGGAAGCCATTATAAGTATACTGTTTAATGAATATAGTACACTTACTGGGATATCCTCTAGGCATTTGTATTTACATTCATGTTTTTATAGATATGTCTACTTCCTTCTATTTGTCTTTATAGTAGAGGAAGAACCATTGAGATAGATCAATAGCCATGGGTTGTAAATGGATAATGGGGGGACCCCAGAAGTTACCATCTCACCATGATACAATAGAGATCACCCTACATCTGTCACCCCCTCCGAGGCTCATGGACCTTAGCTGAAGATTGGTGGAAAGATTGTATGAGTGGAGGAAAGGGGTGGAGTGTTTCCCAACTGGCTGGGTTTCTCTGAGGGGCAGGACCTGCTGTGGAGAATTTACTGCATAGAGTTAGCCATGGAGGGAGGGACTTTGTTGTGCCATCTTGGAAGAGAAGTGATGGGCACAAAGATGACCCCAGTGTCTTACCCAGGTGGATGTGAGAGGGGGCATTTACTGTCTTAAGGTGAGATTGTGGGCCCATGATGAGTTGGCAAAAGCTAACAGAGACTGTGAGCAGATGAGGAAGCAATCTGAAATGGCAGACTGAGCCACACAAAGCTGGGTGCTGGGTGCTGTGTGTCTGGTGTTCGTTTATTTGTAAGTGTCTCCCACCCACCCCCAATTATATAAACAATGAAAAATTCAGATAAAGATGTGCTATATGGTTTGTCTCCAGGAGCAAAGAACCCTAAGAGAACTTGGGTGACACCACCTCACAGAGTTAAGATGGTAGTCCACAGATCTGGGGTGATAAGAGCAAAAGCAGGTCTGTGCACAAGGCTAAAAGGAGAACAGGATGTGAGGTTCGGAAGATTGGAGTTGCTCAGGTTGTAGGGGAGTAAAGGTGAAGGGGGCAGAATCAAAATTACTGGAGAAGAGGGTTTGTCTCTGGAATCCCAGGCAAGTAGAGTGGGGACAGCCAGGGTAGATAGCTGGTCTCAGGTGTGCAAAGGCAAGCTGGGGGTGGGGGCAGGTTGTGAAGTCTTGAGGAAACTAGACTGAAGAACTGAGTTGGTCTGGGTACAAAGGATCAGGATGCAGTGGGTGTGTCTGGACCAAGAGAGTAGTCCAGAGGTCTGCAGTGTTAAGAGAAGTGGAATTGTGCCCATGGCTAGAAGGATAACAAGATGTAAGCTCTTGGAGATTGAGTCAGGTTGTGGGCAGAATATGATTCTTATTCTTTACCCTAGGTTCTACTTCTACAGTCTACAGATAAACAGTACTGGCCTCAATATCCTACCTATAAAAGAAGACTTGGTGGTATACACCTATTGCTTAGCACATACACACTCTGTAGTAAGATAAAGGAAGATCGTTACTTCAACCACCCTGGACTATATAAAGATGCTGTCTCAAAAGAAGAGAGAATGGGGAGAAGGATGGTAGCAGGGAGGCAGGGAGGGAAGAATGGAAGAATGGAAGAAAGGACAGAAGCTGAATTATACCCATAAAATGAACCAGTACAAAATGGGAAATTATATCATTCTTTTTAAAATTTTATCTTCTTTAATTTTTAACCACAATAAAACTTGATGCAAAAATATCTTTTATATTAGACTTTTCTGCTTCATTGGCATATCTGTGAAGCTTTATCAGCATGGTTCCCTGTCTTGGGACATTTCATTTTTGTTAAATTTTACTTAAAAGTATTTTATTGAATTTTTGTGCATTTCATACAACTCCTTTTGATCATATGCTAAGGACTAGTGAGTCAAGTTTATGTTTCCAGATGCCCTTTGCTGTGGGTCTCTCCATCTACTGGAGCCTGGTCAATTTATGCGGCACCACTTCCTTAATGAAGAACAATTTACCTTCAGGGGCAGTGATCAGTTGCCAATAGTTACTCAGGTAAGGTTCTTGCTTCTTACCCATTTTACTACTTCTATGGTGGGTCTTTTTCTGCTTTGAGTTAGCATGGGTCTTGTGCATGCTGTCACCATTGCTGTAAGATCATATAGCTATGTTCCCAGCTCCCTATTAAACTCTGTTTCCTTGTCATCCTCCATCCCTGTTTTCATAGTATTCTGCAATGGTCCCTGAGCCCCGTGTGGCAGAGATTTAATATAGGTTTCCTATCCAGAGACACATACTCTACAGACCTTTATTCTGTATGTTTTGGCCAGTTGTGACACTTTCTGTGTTAATCACCATCTGTTACATGAGGAAACTTCACTGCTGAGAGTTGAGAGATGCATTAATAACCTCTCTATCCCATGTACCACATTTTTACCCCTGAGCCTTGGATGTAAGGGTTGCAATATAGATGTGTCACTTAGGACTGGGTGTCTCACAGACACTTATTTCCTTCATTTGACCAATTTCAGAACTATGTAATAGTCTCCTCCTGTTGCAAAAAGTAACTTATTTGATTACTGGTGAGATCTATACTTGTCTGTAAGGACATTTATGTTACATTCAGTAAGAAACTACATTTTTCTAAGGATATGACAGACATAGTTTTTTCTCTAGGATCTATGACCTCTCAATTCATGTGATTTTTGTTTACTTTACAACATATGAGTTCCTTCCCATTAAATAAACTTTAAATTCAATCAGATTGTTATTAATAATCCCCAAATTAAAATTGCCAATACTGAGATAGTTTGCTGTTATGGTTATTGTTGTGGTTATTAGGCTTTATAGCTGAGTTGAACCATTGATTATATTTCTCCCTTAGTGGGTTGTATAGTATCCTTTGATGCTATGAGAGCTAGAACAAGGGGAGAATGCTACCAAGTCAGTTCCATCTCAAGTGCTACAAGTCTTGTGTCAAAAGTATGTTGTGTATTCAGCAATGGCACTTAACTTCAAGTTCTGGGAGGCAATTAAGGCTGTGATAATAGCTATGTTATTCTGGGAGTCTCTTGTACTATCCTGACCAACAACTCAAAGAGAGGTTTCTCCTGTCTGGAACAGTCTGTCTTATAATATAGCATTCAGCTATATAACGCACTCATATATACTATATACATGCAAATGCTTCTGAAAAATACACATACACTATACTCACTCTATATAGTATACTATATAAAAGAAGACTATATATTATATAGTATAGCATGCAAATATCAGTATATAGTATAGAGAGTGTATAGCATTTGTATTTGTCTGTAAGTTTTTTGAACTAATACATTTCCTCTGGTTTTTCACACCTCCTAAGTGTTTATGTGTATCTCATTTCTCTCAACCTGTATAACCCTCCCCAGTCCCTCCCTGGTTGAAATACCCTCATTTTGCTCTTCCCCCTTGATAACACCTGTTTTCTACTTTCCCCCTCTTTAGATCTCCTTCTATCTCTTTACCACCTTCTAAAACCATTTCTTTTCTCTACAATGAAATATTCCCAATTTTTCCTTTTTTTCTTTTGATAACACCTGTCTCCTCTATCTCCTTCTCTAAGAGTCCTTCTTCCCCTTTACCTCCATGATTCCCTTCCATTTTCATGGCTCCTGTGTTTGCCTCAGGATATATACTCCTAATTATTGGAAACTAAGATTTACAAATGAGAGAAAATATAAGCTGCTTGTTTAATGAGTGTGTTACTTCACTTAGTATAAGAATTTCTAGTGCCATTCATTTACCTGAAAATTTCATTTTTCTTTACTGCTGAGTAGAACTCCATTGTGTAGATACCCTAAATTTTCATTATCCACTCATCGGTTGAGGGACATTTAGTTTATTTCTATTTTTTTAGTTATTTTGAAAAGAGTAGCAGCAAACGTGGATGCACAAGTATCTCTGCAGTACAATGAATTCTTTGGGTTGTATGCCAAGGCATGGTAGAACTGGATTATATGGTAGATTTATTTTTAGATTTTTGAGATTTCACCACACTGATTTCCTCACTGGTTTCACCTGTGTGCAGTTCCACTAACAATAAATTAGGGCTCCTTTTCCCTATATTCATGCCAGCATTTGGTGTCATTTGTTCATTTGTACTTAGCCATTCTCACAGGGGTAAGATGAAATTTTAAAGAATTTTTTATTTGCATTTCCTTAATTACTAAGGATGGTAGAACACTTTTTAAGGTGTTTCTTATTCATGGTTTTCTTCTTCTTTTGAGATCTCTTTTCTCAGAGCCGTAACCCATTTTTTAAAAAATTGAGCTTTTGTACATTTCATACAATAGCTATCAAACAAATATAAAACACCTGCCTATCCATGCTCTTCCAGTTCCCCCACTGGATTTCACGTATTCTATCAAACATGTTAAGTCCTATCCAGACAAGCAATTTTACCCAAATATCTTTTGCTACAAATTCATACACTGATGTCTAGTCAGTCTAATTGGAGATTGTTGGTAAGGCCTACTCTTCCTCACTCAGTAGTAATCGGTCTCCAGTTATTTTCCAGACTCGGACTGACCCACCACCCATTTCCCTCTCTCCACTCTGGATCCCTGCCGGCTTGTGTTGCAGAGCCCATTCTTTAATTGGATATTTGTTTTCTTGCTTCTTTGCATTTTGTGTTCTTTGTATATTCTGGATATTAATCCATTGTCGATGTATAGATGACAAAGAATTTTCTCCCAATCTGTGGGCTTCCTCTTCACTTGACTGGTTGTTGTCTTTGCTGTACAGAAGAATCTTAGTTTGTTGAGGTCCCACTTGTCAATTGTTAATTTTAACTGATGAGCAACTGACATCCAATTTAGAAAGTCTGTTCCTGTTTCTATATCTTGTAGGGTACACTCTATGTTTTTTCTTAAAAAATTCAATGTTTAGTATTTCACATTGATGCCTTTGATCGATTTGAAGTTCATATTTGCAGAAGATAATAAGCAAGTGTCTAATTGATGTTTCTGCACATGGATCCAGTGATTTCCCAGGACCATTAATTGAAGATGATACTTTACTTTTTTGTTGCGACTTTGCCTGTTTTAGTATTAGAATAATACTGGCTTCATAGAAGGAGTTTGTGAGTTCTCCCTCAGTTTCAATCTTTTTGAGAAAATTAAGTAGTTGGTTGTAGATCTTTTTCTTTGAAAGTCTGGTAAAATTCTGATGAGACTATCTGGAACTGGACTTTATTTAGTTTTGGAGGCTATATTAGTTTTTCAATTTGCTTATTTTTAATGGATCTCCTTAATTTTATCTCTTCTTGGTTTAACTTTTGTGCATTCATTGAATTTAGAAAGTGATCCATTTTTTTAGATTTTCAAATTAAGTATAGATTTTCAGTATTCTTTTAGTTAGTCCTTTCCTCTTCAAGTTCTTTGAGTTCTTTGCAAATTCTTTAAACTCGTTTATTTTTTGGTCATGTTTATGATTGTTCTTTTAAATTCTGCATTCTGGGGTTCCTCTGGGCATTTCTCGTTATAGTACAACTTTGTAGATTTTGTGGGGTTTGGTAGGGAAATATTTTTTATATTATAAGTGCCTTTGAATTGTGACTAAGTATATGTTTTTTTTTTCTGTTGGTTGTGTCTTTAATATGAAATTCTAGCCTGTATTTGTTTAGTTGACGTTTCATTCTGTTTATATTATGATGTGGTTTTGTTTCTTTCTGATTGGGTATAAATAGTTAGTTGATTTGTGCTTCAGGTTCTCACATTTTATTTTTTATTGGCAGGACAAGAAAGTTCCAGGCTGGCTAGGGTAGTCAAGAGCTCTCTAGCATATTGAAGGGACCTATGCCCTATTCAAGACTATGGGGATCCAGGGGCTAGGTTCTGGCAGGCTAATCTGAAACTCTCAGTGGAAGCAGAAGGAAGTGACATAGCCCCAAGGCAGGGGTGAAGACAATGTGGGGAAGGTCTAACTAGCTATGGGAAATAGATATGAGCTCTGGAGAAATGAGAATGGATGTGATCGTGGAGAAGGGCTTCCAAGCCCCATGGAGTTAGATCTGACTTATCAGCCTAATATCTGGAAGGAGGAGCAAGAGGGAGCATAAGCTCAAAACAGGGATGTGTATACTGTGGGAAGGGTTGAACTAGCTAAGTAGAGTAGATGTGAGCCCTGGAGAAGGGAGAATACCTGGTTTATTCTTTATGTGTGGTTTTTTTTTTGCCTTATTAATTCCATCTGTTCTATGCTTAATTTTTATATATAATTAAAACAAGTAATTTTCTCCTGAATAAACTTTTCTTATTAAAAACTCTAAATTTTGGTTACATTTTAAGTCATAAAAGGTTAATGAAGCACTAGTGGAGGAAAAAAATTGTATAGTTACTCTAAACTTTAAGATATCCGAGGGATTTTACACACAATACTTTCATATTTAAAAACATTTTTCTTGTGCTTTATTTTTACAGGAACAGATATGATTGCATCCATCCATGTTTATCTCATTCTTTCAGTTAATATTTATATAAAATTTATCACATTTTAATACTTTTTTCACAAAGTTCAAGTTTGGTGATGAAATTGTCACACTTTTCTGTTCTTGAGCAACTATTGTTTTAGTGGAAGGGAATAATGATAAATACTGCAGATTTGGAAATAAATTTTGGAGGAGGAACATCAAGCAGGTTGAGCAATGAGATCATTGCTCCAAGGTGGATTAGCACAGAACTCAATTTTACATGAGATATTACAACTTTTGAATTCCATTTACATTGCATGAACAAAACCCAGAATTAACATTTTAATTTTCAGCTTAGTTGTGTTGTTTTATACACAGAAAATCTGAGAATATGCTCTGTAATACTTTGACATGACTGAAATCATGAAACAATGAAACATAAAATTCTGTAATACTGGGTGCTATGATAGTGACTTAGCTTATGCCATTCATTTAATCTTTAATGTTAGTTCTATGCAATTGGCACTATTACTATTTCTCCTTGAAGAAATTAGGACCAACAGTCAGCTTGTCAAAAAGCTAACAAGTGATGCTGACGGAATTTGTATCAGGCCATCTTGGTTTATTAATCCTGTGTTTAGCTACCACTCATGTTGTCTCAAATTATTTAATATCAAGAAAAAATGTTACTTCTGTTCCAGACAAGACTTCAATAGCTCCTATAACTATATTTCACTGTATGGGATGAAGAAATTAGGGATTCTAGCTGGGTAAACAAGAGAATATAATTTGACATCACGAGCAAAGACAAGATGAGACTTGATTTCCCACTAAAAATGTGCTGTGCATAATCAAGTGCTTTTCTGCTCACTCCTGAGAAAGAAAGCATGCATAGTAAGTATGAAGGACTATTTAAGTATGTAGATCAAAGGAAGAAATAGTCTCCTTGCATTTTCAAGATTGCGAATAAATATAGTTTAATCTGTTATACATAATTCATATTAGCAATAACTACTTCAAAATTAATGTCAGCTAATGTTAAGATTAGCAGAGGAAGTCTCTTAAGCTTGGCTGCAGGCTATTCTCACAGAGACCAGTAATGCCTTTGTGCTTAATTTCCTGAGGCTTATTTTTTGGTATTTCCTAATGAAATATTAAGCTCTTTTTAAAAAGAGATTTATCTGATAAAAACAAAAAGCAAACCCTAGTTCAACATGTTATAGACATATTGTTTAAAATTGGAAATATTCCAGGGGATTTGATTACTCTTGAGTTCCATAGAATAAAATTTTCTCTTTAACTTGACCTCTCAATGATCAAGGCATTCTCTGCAACGTATGTTAAAAACATCTTCCAAACACATTTTATTGCTCTAAATAATGAGAATACTGCTAATCTTCCACTTGTAAAAAAAAAAAAACTCAGAAGGCAGAAGCAATATTTAAAAATGAACACTGAAAATATTGAACCAAATTTGACTCATTCCTTTCTGATAATAAAGGTCATCTTAAAATTAACGATATACAAGTTTTAAAAACATAGAGATAAGAGTCTTGTATTTTATTCTTTTTTCCTCTTTGAAAATGTATCTAGTAACTTCAAATAAGACAGAACCATCTCATTACTGAAGTTCTATTTGTTTGGGTACCAACAATATTTTAATAAAACTTTGAATATTTTTAACTTAAACTATTTGTTTATATGTATATGTGTACATTTTAGTAAGTTTCTACACTTGTAATCTTGATATGACTTTTTTTTAACAGGATTGAGTATGAGTGATCCCTCCCATAACTCCCCGTCTACCTTACTCTCCCATCCTCCACCCCATTTAGCTCTCCTTTTCCATTATTACCCCCCCCTTATGTAACTACATTTTATTTCCCTCCTTTAAAGTTATTCCCCCCCACACCTCTTCATAGCCATTTATCTGTTTCCTGATATCTGTGACCTATATGGGTTTCGCAAATGAAAAACACATATTAAGTTTCAAAGCTGATATTCACAAAGAAGAGAAAACATGACATTTGACATTTTTGGCCTTTGTTACCTCACTCAAAGTGCTTGTTTCCAACCCCATCTATTTATTCATGACTTTCATAATTTTAGTTCTCTTAACAGTTAATATTCTATTGGGTAAACAAAAACATACTTCATCTTCATTATCCATTAATCAGTTTATGGGGATGTATATTCCTTCCATATCCTAGTTTTTGTGAATAGAGCAATAGTTAACATTGATGAGTATCTGTCTCTGCATTCAGATGTAAAACCCTAATTGTATATGGCAAATAGTGATAATGTTGGATTATATGGTGAATCTACTTCTAGCTTTATTTTTTAATTAAATTTGTGTGTATTTCATACAGAACATACCAATCAATCTGAATTATCTTTAGACTCTTTTCCCCACTGGCACCCTCCCATAACACCTGCCCTTATTGAAATTCATAAATCCTATCATTTGTCTTAAGGTCTATTGTGTCAAGTGAGTGTTCCCAGACGTCTGTCAGTGCAAGCTTATCTACTGAGGTCTAGTCAGCATACCTAGAGTCTCATGCTTTAGGAAGATCAGCTCCTCCTCACCTAGCAGTAATCAGTTGCCAATATTTATTCAGCTAAGATTGAGGTCAGCTGTCCATTTCCCCAATTCTATGCTGGGTTTTTGTCTGTTTGAGCTTGCATGCATCCTGTGCATGGTGACAGCATTGCTGTAGGTTCATATGAGCAGGGTCCCAGGAACTTGTAGTAATCTATTTCCATATGGTCATGCACCTCCTCCCTGGCTCTTACAAACTTTCTGCCCTCGCTTCTGAAATGGTCTCTGAGCACTGGGTGGGTATAAATATTGGAGTCCTGTCCAAGGGCTTGGATTCTGCAGACTCTTAATCGTTACACTTTGGCCATTTGTGACCTTTTATATTCCTGGCCTTATGTTGCATGAAAGGGCCTCATTAATGAGAATTGAGATACTGTCTTCTTTACCCCTTGTTCAATGTTCGGTAAGCCTTAGATTTAGAGGTTGAATTGTAGATGAGCCACTGAGACTTGGGAAATTCAGAGAAAATGTCTGTGTGTGACCAGTTGTGGTACTCTATAAGAGTCTCTGTCTGGTGCAAAAGAAGTTTCTTTGATGATTGGTGCCTGGGATATTTGTCTGTAAATATAAGGATACATATTTTGCTTATAGTAAGAAATTATATTAGTCTAGGGATATGACAGCTTGGGGGTTTTCTCTAGGGCATATGACATCTTCAATCATGTGTATTTGGCTATGTTTACAGAACCATACATGAATTTCCTTCAGATGAGTGGGCTTTTAGTCCAACTAGGTAGTTGATAATTGGCCCCAAGATAAAAGTGCCCCTGCTACACAATGTCACAAGCTATGCAGGACAATGATGTGGTTATTTGGTCTTGAAGCTGGTGTTGTGTCATTGATTGATGTGCTCCCTTAGTACATTGCATAGTGTTTTCCAAAGCTATGATAAATAAACTTCAGGGAACTCACTTCCAGGTCAGTTCCAGCTCCATTGTTCCAAATCCTGTATCCAAAGTATGTTTTGTCTTCAGCTGTAGGGTCTTACACTTAATATGGGGGGCAACCAAGGTCTATGGCAATAGCCTATATAATTTTGGGAGTCTCTTAGACCACCCTGGCTAACATCTCAAAGGAAAGTTTCTCCTATCTGGGTCTCTTTCTTTTTATGTAGCCTTTAGCTATACACATGGACTCATTTAAAGGTATTTATCTGTAATTTGTCATAAAGTTATTGGACTAATATCATTTCCTGCTTTTAGCACTAGCTAGAAATCATTTATCTCTCCTCTCTCTCTCCCTTCCACCATGACTTCCCCATTTAAAGTGTCCCTTATATCCCCATTTCTCCCTTGATGATACCAGTCTCCTATGGTCCCACAGCTCTTGACATTCTTTTTCTTTCTCCTCAAAGTTCCTTGTATAACCCTCCCTCCCACTCCCATTTAAATACCCCCAGTTTATACATTTATTCCTTAGTAGCACCTGTCTCCCACTGTACTTTACTCTCAGGTTTCTTCTTTCCCTTTACTACCAAACCCCCTCTCATTATCCTGGCTCCTGCAGTATACAACAGGATGTATACTCACATATAAGGATTTGGTGCTAAGATCCACATTTGAAAGAAAACATACGTCATTGTCTTTTTGAGCCTGTGTTACATCACTTAGTATAACACTCTCTAGTTCCACCCATTTCCCTGCAAATTTCATGATATTATCTTTGTTTACCACTGAGCAGAACTCCATTGTGTAAATGTACCACATTTTCATTATCTACTTGTCAGTTGAGGGATACTTAGGTTGCTTCCATCTCTTCACTATTGTGAAAAGAGCAGCAACAAATATGGATGTACAAGTGTCTCTGCAATATGATAAGTCCTTTGGGTATATGCAAAGGGGTGGTATAACAGGGTCAAATTGTAGGTTTATTTTCAGATTTTTCAGAGTTCTCCACACTGCTTTCCATTGGGGTTTCATGAGTTTTCAATCTCACCAGCAGTGGATGAGCATTCCTCTTTCTTCACATCCTCTCCAGCGTTTGGTATGATTTGTTCTCTTGATCTAAGCCAGTCTGACTGGGGTAAGATGAAATCTTAAAGTGGTTTTAATTTGCATTTTCCTAATTAATAATGATATTGAACTCTTTTTAAGATGTTTCTTAGCCATTTTTACTTCTTCTCTTGAGAATTATCTATTTAAATTCTTTGCCCATGACAGTTTTAATTATGTCACTTGCTTTCTCGATTCTTTCTTTTTTGAGTTCTTTATATATTCTGGATGTTAAACCTCTGTCAGATGTGTCACTGGTGAAGATTTTCTCTGACTATGGATTTCCTCTTCACTTCCTTGGTTATTTCTTTTGCTGCACTGTGACTTTTAAATCTGGTCATACTTGTTGATTCTTGACCTTTATTCCTGAGTAATTATGTCTGATTCAGAAAGACTTTCCTACACAGGTATCTGGCATATTGTTGAAAATGTTTTCTTCTAACAATTTCAGAGTTTCAGGCTTCACATTGATGTCTTCAGTCCATTTGGAGTTATCGTTCATGTAAGGTGAAAGATAAGGGCATAGTTTCATTCTGCTACAGGTGGAGATTCAGTTTTGACAGCACAATTTGCTGAAGATGCTGTCTTTCCTACAGTGAGTGTTATTGGTACCTTCGTCAAATATTAGGTAGTTGAAATTGCATTTGCTTCTGTTGGGGTCTTCAATTATGATCCACTGATCTATAGGTCTATTTTTGTTCCAGTACTATGTTGTTTTTATAATTATAGCTCTGCAATACAGATTGAAATCTGGTACAGTAAACCCCTAGTATGTCTCCTTGTACTCAGGGTCGTTTTGACTCTCTGGGGTCTTTCATACGAGTTTTAGGATTTTTTTCAAATACTATAAAGAATGTCATGGGGATTTTGCTTGGCATTGCATTGAAGCTATAAATGGCTTTTGATAGGATGGTCATTTTCATAATATTAATTCTTCTATCACATGAGCATTGTGAGGCCCTTCAATCTTCTGTTGTCTTCCTCAAACTCCATCTTTAAAGATTTTAAATTTTCATTACAGAGATCTTTAATGTCTTATGCCTGATTTATTCTGAGATGTTTTATTTTATTTTATTGAGGCTATTGTTGATGGGAGGGTTTCCATATACTCTTTCTCCAATTGCTTGTTATTTGCAAATAGAAAGGCTATTGGCTTTTGTAGATTAATTTTATAATCTGACACTTTACTGAAAATGTTCAGCATTTCTAGGAGTTTTCTGGTGATATTTTTGGTATATCTTAGGTATAATACATCATCTGCAAAGAGGGATAATTTGACCTCTTCCTTTCCAATTAGTACTCCTTTAATTTCTTTCTCTTGTCTAATTGCTCTAGCAAGTGTTTCTAGGACTATATTGAAAAGAAGTGAAGGTAGTGAACAGCCCTGTTTGGGTCCTTATTTTAATGGGAATGCTTCCAGTTTTTCTTCATTTAGAATGGTGCTGGCTGTGAGTTTGTTGTACATAGCTTTAATTATGTTTAGTTATGTTCCCTCCAGTCCAATTCCTTTTTACATCAATGTATCCTGAATTTTGTCAAAGGTCTTTTCTGCATCTGTTGACATAACTATGTGATTTTTTTCCTTTGAGTCTGTTTATATGATTTATGATTTTTATTGATTTATGTATATTGAACCATCCCTGCATCTCTGGAAAAAAAACAAATTCATCATGGTGGACGATCTTTTTGGTATTTGTCTGTACAGATTGCAAGAAGGTTGTTGAGAAGTTTTGCATCAATATTAAGTATATGGATCCATAATTTCCTTTTTGGATTTTATCTTTACATGGCTTTGTTGTTATAGTGATGCTGGCTTCATAGAAGGAATTTGGGAATTCTCCCTCTGCTTCTATATTTTTGAATAATTTGAGTAGTATTTGTTGTATATCTTTTTAAATATCTGGTAGAATTCTGCTGTGAATCCATCTGGGCCTGGGATTTTTTTAGTCAGGAGGTTTTATATTACTGTTTCAATTTCCTTATATGTTATGAGTTTGTTTAAGCTGTTTACCTCTTTTTGGTTTAGCTTTGGTGATTCCCATAATTTTAGATATACATCTTTTAGGTTCTCAAATGTAATAGCATTTAGACTTTTTAAAGCATTCCCTTATAATGTTCTGGATATTTCTATTGTCTGCTATAAAATTTCTGTTCTCTGATTTTGTTCATCTGGAGTTGCTCTTTATTTCTTTGGAACTGGGCTAAGGGCCTGTCTATCTTGTTTATATTTTCAAAGAACCAGCTCTTGGATTTGTTGATTCTTTGTATTGTTTTATTTCTGTTTCTTTAATTTCTGCTCTGATTTTTGTTATTTCTTCTTGTAAGCTGGGTTTGGGTTTCATTTGTTGATGCTTTTCAAGAATCTTGAGTTGTAGTGGTAAGTTATTTGTTTGTATTCTTTCTGGTTTTTTAATGTAGGCACTTATACCTATAAACTTCCGTCTTAGGACTGCTTTTAAAGTGTCCCAGTGTTGGTTTTTTTTTTTTTTGTGTGTGTGGTATTTTATAATAATATTTTATTTATTATTTTTATTTTTTTATGTGTATGAGTGTATTGCCTGCATGTTTGTGAGTGCACCTGGGTCATGCAATGCATTGGAGGCCAGAAGAGGGCTTCAGATTTCCTTGGAACTGGAGTTAAGGAAAGTTTGTAGCTGCCATGTGGGTGCTGGGAATAGAATCTGGGTCCTCTGCAAGAGCAGTCAGTTCTCATAACCACTGAGCAATCTCTCCAGCCTCCAGGTGCATGATGTTTTAATATATTCTTGGTTAATTGTTCCTTTGATCAGAATGAAGTGACTCTTTTTATTTCTTCTGATTAGTTTCAATTTGACATCTATTTTGTCAGATATTAGAATTGCAACTCTTGTTTCTTAGTGCAATTTGCTTTGAATATTTTCCCTTCCTTTAACCTCAAGACAATGCCTATCCTTGACAGGGAGATGGATATTTTACAGACAAAAAAAGGTGGATTTTGTTTCTTAATCCATTCAACTAGCCTGTATCTTTTGATTAGAGATTTCAGTCCATTGATATTTAAAGTTATTGAAAGATGTACATTGTTTCCTATCCCTTTTGTTTTCTGTTTGTGTTATTGGTATAACTTTGTGTTTCCACAGTTATACCTTCATTTAGTTTCTTTCTGTTGCCCCTAGTGTATAGGCATTCCTTTCTTCAGCTCTTTGTATTGCCACCAGAATTCTTTGAATGGATGGTTTTATGGACATGAATTCTTCCAGTCTATTCATGTTGTTGAAGATTTTTCTTTCCCTATTAGCTATAATAGACATTGTTGCTGAGTAAAGTATTCTGGTTTGGCATCTATGGTTATTTAGAAGTGAGAATATTTTCATCCAGACTCTTCTGGATTTCAAAATTTTCATAGTTTGATTTTTCCTTTATATGGACTTGTTTTTCTTTTTCAGCTTTCAATATTCTCTTTTTGTTCTGTATGTTCAGTGTTTTTACTATGATATGCCATGGGGAGTTTCTTTTCTGGTCCTATTTGGTGTTCTGTGTTCTTCCTGTATTTGTATGGGCATGTCTTTCTTTATTTGGGGGAAATTTTCTTCTACAATCGTGTTGAGATCTCGTCCATAACATTATCCTGAGATGCTTCTCTTTCCTCTATGCCTATGATGTATAAATTTGGTCTTTTCATGGTGTTGCATATGTTTTGCATTCTACCTTGTTTTTAAATTTTTTTCTTTACTAGAGCATTCCCATTCTTCAACTTTATCATACACCCTTGATAATCTGTTTTCCAATTAATTCATTCTATTGGTGAGGCTTTATCCTGTTGTTTCTAATTGGCTTATTGAGTGTTTCACTTTCTTCTTTATTTCAGCCTGATTTTTTTTTCAATATTTTTATCACTTTTGTGAATTCAGTCAGATGTTTGTCCCTATCTTCTTTTAGTTCTTTGATTTGTTTGTGTGTTCTTTAAATTTGTTGAATTCTGGGGCTGGAGAGATGACTTAGTGGTTAAGAACCCTGGTTGTTCTTGCAGAAGACCTGGGTTCAAATCCAAGCACCTACATGGCAACTAAAAAATGTCCATAACTCCAGTCCCAGGGGATCTGAAAGCCTCTTCTGACCTCCTCAGGGACTGCACAACACGGGTGGACTTACCTATTTTCAGACAATGCATGCATACACATACAATAAAATTAAAAAAAATATTTTTAAAGCTTAAAAAAATTAAATTTGTTTAATTCTTTGATCATGTTTATATTTGTTCTTTTAAATTCGGTGTCCTGGGTTATTTGCAGGGAGTTTTCATGGGAAAATGTTTTTATAGGACTATTGGTTTTTGATGGGGACATATTTTTGTTTTTCACATATTTTCGTTGTGATTTTGGCATGTGGATTTCTTTTGTTGTATCTGATTCTGGTGTGAGACTCAAGTTTTTCTTTGTTGAGTTGAGTTGAAGTTTGTTTCTGTTTCTATACTTCATTTGCCTTGGTTCTTTTCTTACTGGGTATAAAAAGCTTATTGGTCTAGGGTTCAGGTAATCTCTTTTGATTTTGTATTGTAGGGACCAGATGGCTCCAGTCCAACTATTCAGGAGTTATAGCAGATGCTCAAGTCAGGTGAGAATCAAAGTCACTCAGGCTTCCTCCTAAGATCTGAACACCTCTAACCAGCAGGCACAGTGCAATTTGGGAAGCATTTTAGGCAGAGCCTGGGTCAGGGGATCTCAAATAGTCTACCAAAGTCTGGGCCTTTACTGAAGGACAGGGAGGCCTAACCTTCAGCAGTGGGAGGAACTGCAGATGACTCTAGTGTAGGGGGATGGGCAAGTCACAATTTGGAGTATTTGCCAACACATGGAGGTAAGGGGGTACCCCAGAGCTCTGGGTGCTAAGAGGAAAAGAGGCCTGTGCCCAAGGCTAGAATGAGAACAGGATATAGAGTCTGGGAGATTGGAGCTGTTCAGGCTGTAGAGGAGTCAAGGTACAGTGGGCAGGATCAAACTTACAGGGAAGAAAGCTGGTCTGGGGAATTTCAGGCATGTTTGTGGTGGAGACAACCTGTGAAGACTCTAAGAAACTAGACTGAAAAATTGAGATCATCTGAGTGCAGAGGATGAGGACACAATGGGGGTTAAGACTAAGAAGGTAGTTCAGAGATCTGGAGTGCTAAGAGCAAAAGTGGGCCTTTGCCCAAAGCTAGAAGGAGAAAAGGATGTGGGATGGGGAGACTGGAATTCCTTGGGCTCTAGGGAAGTCAAGGTGCAGTGGGCTGGGTTAGATTTACTAACCAGTTGATTTACTAACAAGTTGATCTCAAGAATTCAAGGCAAGTTGGGGATGGAGACAGCCAGGGTGAAAGGCTGGTCTCAGGAGGGCAAAGACAAGTTAGGGTTGGGGACCTGTGAAGGTTCTAAGAAATTAGACTGAATATTGAACTGGTCTGGGGACAGGGAATCAGGATGCAATGGAAGGTCAGGACTAAGAGTGTAGTCCAGAGATCTAGGGTGATAAGAGTAAAAGTGGGCCTTTTCCCAAGACTAGAAGGAAAACAGATTGTGTGCTTTTAGCTTTTTAAAGAGGCTCTACCCAGATTTCCACAGTGTCTGGAATGTTTGCACTCTCACCAGCAATGAGAAAGTGTTCACTTTCTTCATATCTATACAAACATTTGTTGTCATTTTTTTGTGTTTTAGAATCTTAACCATTCTGACTTGGGCAAGATGATATCTCAAACTAGTTATTATTTTCCCTGACACCTAATGATGTTGAACATTAAAAAAATTTTTTTCAACCATTTGCATTTCATCTTTGAGTGTTTTCTATTTAGCTCCATGCCCCAATTTTTAATAAAGCTGTTTGATTACCTCAATATCAAGATGAACAATTTGTCTGCCCCAGTCAGAATCCATCTCTAATTTACCCTGGAACCTGATTCCCTCATAGAAGCTGCTTTTCTCAATTTGCATCATTCATCACTATTTAATGATTCAAATAACTTCCAGATGGTCTTGATATCCCTAAGCTAAAATAAAACCCTAAAGCATCTTCATTCATTCATCCTCTTCCATACTTCTTTTTTGTCCTGACTCCTTCTCTACTCCTTTCTTTTCTCTTTCCTTCCGTTTCCTTATTTAAATTTTAAGCTTCTTAGAAAGGCAACAGTACATAATCTCTTAGTCTTTGCAGATCAAAACCATGTCAAAGAACCCAACTGTGATGATTGAGCTACCACACATGTGAATGTAGAAACACTGTTGATGTTCCAGAATCTCAAAGATATTATCACTGATTGTCCAAGCATTAGTACAGTAGAGTGGTGTTGATCCAATCTATGAAGTCATGAGGTGGATTTTTGCACATCACTGTGGATAACAGATAAAATGTGGAATGACTGGGAATCTCTACTTGATGCTGTCTTCTAGCGTAGCCTTTAACATATGACCTCAATTCTATAGGCTATAAGAAGACTGTCTTGTTACGGAATGTAATTGTTGGAAAGTCACACAAAATTATATGTGGATAGAAAAGCATAGTATAGCACTTATCAGACATTAGACCTTTAACAAGTTAACAACTGACTTATGTTTTCTCTAAGATCTCTATTCTTTTTATCTCCCATATAAGTTTTTACCACAACATGTAGTTTGGAGAAGAGAGAAAAGTGCTAAGAGTAAGTAAAGATAAATAAATATTGAGGATACATGATATGTCAAAGCATTATGCTTGTTGGCTAAATCCATTGAAAAGTAATCAGAAATGCCCCTTAACTTTCACAGGATTGTGCCTGAGGAAACACAAATAGGAGAGACACTATGGTTAGAAAGAACAAGTGCTAACTGGAATGGAGAATGCTATTTCTCTTAGTTGTACTGTTTTGATAGTTTATTGCTTGTCAAGCATTAATTTCTTTTATCAAATGCTGATTTGTACATGAGAAGAATGAGTCTTTCTTCCTTCTCCTTGTAGTTAGACTGCAATTATGAGTTTACTTAGAGAAAGGTATACAGCAGAAGTGACAATTTCCAGCGTTTCTATGAAACAGGATATTAGTTATTAACATACTCTTTCTTGGTTGCCAGATGCCATTTTTTTAGGAAACCCAAGCAATCAAAATACGAAATTGTCACAGTGACCTCAGACAACATGGCTGGGAATATAGGAAGAAGCACATTGGAAACTCGAAGCTCACAAGTCATAAACTGAAGGTCCAAATGTACATAGAGCAGATGGCTATTAATTTGATCCATGAAATTCTAGGTGGATATTTTGGACAGCATTGAAAATACTATAAAAGACCATTAATATGCCTTCAGGGAATTATGAAATCTCATTGATACAATTTAAATTTGAAAAAGGAGTCAATCGAACTAGTTTATTGAAATAAAAACCATCACTGCCGTTACTCTTCAAACAGTGGCTACCTATGGTTTTTGCATATGTAAAATCATATTTGTGTGAGTAGGCATGTGCATGTTCATGTGTGTGTGTGGGCGCATATGTGTGCAGTTACACATGCTCATGTGGTTGTGTGCAGGTAGCATTCCTCAAATGCTGCCTATCTTCTGTTTGGGGACTGGGTCTTTCACTGATTCACAGCTTGTTCAGTAGGCTTGGCTGTCTGGCCAGTGAATCTATGTCTCTTCTTCCCTAATGGATTACAAACACACTTCATCAAGCATACATTTTTAACTATCTTTTTAAAAGGGTATTCTATGGATCAAACTCAGGTACTTATGCCTATGAGGCAAACAATTTGCCAACAGAAATATGTCTTCAGGCCTCAAATCATGTTAGCTTAATGAATAAAGGACAAAAGCCAAATCAGGAAATCTCAGACCTTTACTCCTATTTCTTTTGTGGTTCTGATTTGTCTTATTTGGCATTTTTGCTTTATATAAACATGATAATGCCATATGAACTAAACTAAATGGGGCAATTTATGTTAAATGATTATGGAACATAACAAACACATTGTCCATGTTAACACTTATGATTAATTGAAGAAAGGAGAGGTCTCACAGCCTGAGCCTATAATTACCCATTTAATCATCAATGACAAAGGGAAAGAAGGTGCCATTTGTGATTTATAAAGATAATTTTGCAGATGTTTTTGAATATTGTAAAATCTCTGAGTTTCCCACCTTAAAAACCTGATAATTAATAATCATCTTATTTTTAGAAAATGGAATAGAAACTACTGTTCTGAAGCACCGCACCTCTATTTCTTCTTAAATTAGTCTTTGCTAGGAAATGAGGGGTATCATCAGTAATTAAAATTGAACTGCCTGAAAACATGTTAATAAAGACTATGATATGAGATTTTACGTATTGCTAAAGAAATTTTTTAAAGCCTTACAAAACTAAGATCATATAAAAGTTTTAAAAAGAAAATTATATCTATAAAAATAATATGGACAAAGGGAGAGGATATATCTTCTGTAGACTGCTAGAGATTTGAAAACTTCATGTCTTCTTACTAATGTAAATTATAAAGATAATTTTGTCCATTTCTCTCTCTCTCTCACTCTCTCTCTCTCTCTCTCTCTCATCTCATCTCTCTCTCTCACACACACTGTTTTTGAGGCAGTGTCTCTCATTGACCTGAACTCACCCATTCACCTTGATTGTTTGGCCATCAAGTTCCATCAATCTGCTTATCTCTGCATCCCCAGTGCTGAGATTAGAAGTGCCCACTGCAATGCTTGACTTTGTATATGAGTGCTAGAGATCGAAGTGCAAGTCCTCATGACTGTAATAATCACTTTACTGATTTTACTGAGTCATCTCCTGAGCCTCCTCAAGTATTCCTTACATTCAAGGACACTTAAGATAAAATTAATTCTAAGTATTAAAAAGATGATTTTCTTGACATCATGGTGACCTTGCCCAATTTTCTTAGAATATATCAAACTAAGTTCATGACTCCGCAATAGAAACTAGAAACCCTCATAGGTCCCAAAGTTAACAATAAAAGAGAGAAGTGAAATTAAGGTACAATATAGATTTTTTAAAATATACAACATAGAAAAAAATCAAGAGTAAGAAATGATACATGGCGGCTGGAAAAGAGTTTCAGTAGTTAATAGCATGAACTGCTCTTGAGGAGAACCCAGGTTCAGATCCCAGCACCCATGTTGGGCAAGCTCACAACCACCTTTAACTCTAGTTCCAGAGAATCCAGTGGCATCCATGGGCACTTGCAAAGTGTGGGCATAAACACATACAGATATATGCATATGTAAATAATTAAAGATAAATTAAATTTTAAAAAAGGATCTATGTTTATGGCAATAGATTATCATGGTGGTTTGACTGAGACTGTCCCCTATGGGCTCAAAGTATTTGAACACTTGAGCAGTTGGTGGCTTTGTTTAGGCTAGGTTGTGGAACCTTCCAGGAGGTGTGGCATTGCTGGAGAAAGAATATCATATATCATTAGGGGTGGGCTTTGGGAGTTCACAGCCCTGCCCCATTTCCAGTTTCATTCCTTGCTTTCTGCATGGGCTTGAAAATGTGAGCTCTCACCTTTCTGCTACTGCTGCCTCCTGCCGTTCGTCCCACCACTGTAGGCTTTTATCCCTCTGGAACCGTAAGCTAATCAAATCCTTTATCTGATGCCACCTTTGTCATGGCGTTTTATCATAGCAACAGAAAAATAAGTAATCTAATCTTATATCTCATAAATCAATACATTTTGGACATTGAAATTATTAATCACACCAGAGACATATTTTTACCGGCTGCATTTAAGGTATTCTTTAAGAACTACAGAGATAAAAGAAAAAGTGACTTCATTTGGTGGATCATATGATTATTATGAGTAGCCAAATCATACCCATGCTCCTAGCTAGGAAAAGAGATATTTACGAAATGAGACAGCTTAAGAATGCTTTCCAGACTCAGAGATAGTCAGGATGTAGGTAGTTGTGTAAGGTATTAAATACCTGCATTAGTCACACAAGGTGCAAACACTACACAGAAACCTTTGTGCACACATATTTATTTTTACTTCAGATATGTGTGATCACATTTACATATCTTAACATGTAAATAAGTTATTCATCATCCTCGGGTGACACCATGGATGTTGGGCAGAAATGATGCATTATTTAAATTGAAATTAAAGAGTAAAGTGTGAAAATGATGTGTACAATCATAAAGATAATTAACATCAACAGTAGGTATGAGACAGAATGATTTCAGGAAGTGAATAGCAGGTTGGATTAAAGTGAGGATCCGGAAGTCAGGATACCTGGGTTTGTAGACTGAATCTACCAGTTCCTGGGAAAGCTGACGAATTTCCTCATATGAGAAATAGTGGAAACAGAATGAACAGCTCTGAAACTAACATTCCTATAAGATTTAGACAGTATAAAGCATTCTTCTTTATGTCACTCAGTTATGTCATCACTATTCTGCACAATGATAGTTTATCTAGGACTAGGTGTTGGTAGTGGCTCATGAAAAAGAAAGTTTGAGCTAAACTTAGAATATACTGTCAGACTGGACTGGACATAAATGAAGAAATTTTACAAACAATAATGAACAGAGCTGCTAGTCAATAAAGCCTCAAAATAGTGGAATTGTCACATTCTCTCTCATCTTTGAAATACCTTTGTTATTTACCAGCACTTCCCTTGTAGTCTTCTTCCTCTTGAAAGAAAGAAGGCTCTGAGAATTTAATTATATCATTTATGGCTGTATCATGCTGAATATACCTGATCCCAGAAGCAGAGTTGAGCCTGGTTAGTACATGGATGGGACAATTTTAGAAGCTCAGGAATGTCACAAAGAAAACCACCATTCCAATGTTACCATTTGGTGCCTGTGACAGGCCTTGATTGCCTCCCAGAACTTTGAAGGTAAGACCCTATTGCCAAAGGCAGGACATACTTCAGAAACAGGACTTGGAGCAATCCAGCTGGAACTGACCTGGAAGCCTCCTACCTGAGTACTAGTTCTCATAGTATTACAGGATGCAATGCAAGCTGCCAAGGGAGAAAAACCAATCAATGGTCCTACCCAGTTGTGAAACTTAATAAAGATTTGAATAACTGCCACAGAAACCTTTCTCTTTTGGCGAATTAGTGGCACTGTTTTTTAACTTTAAAAAGTTTACTGAGAATTTCATACATGCATGTAAGGTGTTTTGATCAAATCCATGCCCACTCCCTCTGCTGAAACTCCCCCCATGTCTCCTTATCTATTTTTCCTGAACAATTTCATGTGCTCTTTTTTTTTTTTATCAGGATTTTTGCTGTTCTAATATTGCCTCCTCTGGAGAGGTAACCCTAAAGTCTTTTAGGGATTAGATAAGAATTCCCAAACACATTTGGCATTTTTGGCCTTTAGAACAGAGTATGTTGCTAAGAGGCTCAAGGACATTTTGATTTTTAGCCAAGAAATGGATTGCTTTTCTTTGAAGTCTTTTTACCCTAACTGCCTAGCCAATTCCTACCTCCTATTCTTATCACAGCATTCCCTGAAGAGGTTACCCCAAATTGCAGATAGGGAATTGGGCACAGACTGCTCTGACTTCTTCAGTGCTGAACAGGGATGCAGGGTGAGGCAGTTGGGGTACCCCTTCAGTGGATCTATCTAAAAGACTCCAAAATTGCATAACTCTTAACTGTAGGGAGAAAAGAAAGTCCTCTAGGAGATGTGAAGGAGAAGTAAAGGCAAGAGGAGTTAGCACTATAAGTTCTAGACATGGAACCAGAAAAAATCCAAAACAGAGAAAATTTCAAATGTTCATATTAGACTCCATTGGAGTATCTTGACAAGAGCTTCCAAAAGCATCCCTCCATTGGATTCCTCTTCATTTTTCTTTTGTCTGTCAAGGCTGGACTCGAAAGTGATGGACTCAGGATTTGTTTTCAGGCACCTTAATATCTGCTGGAATGGTTAGAATCAGTGTCAGTTCTCTCTCAAAGGCTTCTAGATAGGGGGAGAAAACAAATTTATCCATCATTTTAGAACAATAGCTGGTTGTCTCCCTTAGCTACAGGTGGGAACTATAGTATTGAAGACCTACATTTGAAGTGTTACATGTGAGCAGCACTTTCTGGTTAGGAATAAAATCATCAATGAGAAATAATTGTCTAAATAACATTTTATAAGGACTTAAGCCTAATGTCTGGGAAGTGTAATCCCTTCAACTCTTAAAAAAATATGCTGATCACTTTAATCTTTGGTTATACTTTCCTTTTGGGTGCTTAAGACCATACAGTTGGCCCAAATAAATGAATTTATTTTTACTCTTAAGGTCATTTGAGGATCTGTCCCTCAGGGGTCACATAGGCTTAGGAGGAGCCCTGGCTCCTTTCTTTTACCAGTTCCGTCTATGTGAAGATAAGTCAAAGGTTCTGCTCAACTGTGGCAGGCTTCACTTGAAAGCATGGAGGAAATGTTTCCTCTGTGTTTACCCTTCTCTTTGTGACTGGACACTGGTTCAAGTCCATCTGGTGGGGTCTCCATGGCCTCCTTGATCAAGAGGACAGGTGACTCCCCACAGTTACCGGACATTTTGAGAGATTCTCCATAGTCCCCTGGAAATTTGTCGATCATGGAGGGCAAGGGGCAAAAACTGTACTTTAAGTTCCTCTGACCAGATTAGTATAGGCCTCAAAGTATGAATGTTAGACCTCCAAGGTTAGTTCCACCAGTCTGGTACTTTTAATTGCTATGTGCTATGTAGATAAAGCCTAAGCAAAA
This sequence comes from Nannospalax galili, assembly GCF_000622305.1. NCBI lineage: Eukaryota > Metazoa > Chordata > Mammalia > Rodentia > Spalacidae > Nannospalax > Nannospalax galili. The sequence goes on from NW_008359075.1 coordinate 1,318,862, forward strand.
AACAAACATTCTCAGATAAACCTTGACTAGATATATATTTTGTTCCTTAAATTAGTACACTAAGCTATGCCCTTAGAAATTTTAAGGTGTGTCTATATTATTTTTCTCTCATTCTTTATATGTCATAACAAACCTATGTAGAACTTTATCACTTGCTTAGGCTTTCTTGTTTTTTTCTATTTTTGAAAATATCCATTTATTTGGGGGGCAATTGTGATTTGTCTAATTGAACTTAAGGTCCGCTCAGTGGGAGGCAACTTCTGTTGTATTGTAAACATAAACAATTTCACATGTCTGGAAAGGTCATATGTTCTAGAGAAAAATCTACGTTTGTCACATTCATAGTCTTACCCTATTTTAATTATGAATCCTTATATTTACAGATAAGTATACCTCTTACCACTCATCAAAGAAGCTTCTTTTTGTGAGAGACTGAAATTATTACAGAGTTCCAAAACTGGTCAAATGCAGAGAAGTATTTATGAGATGAGCAGCCCTAAGTGAATGATCTACAAGGTACGCTCTACACCTAAGGTACAAAAATAATTAAAAATAATATCATGGACAGATGTCTTAATTTCACCTAGGACACATTGAAATGATCTATTGCTCTGTGCTTCTAAAGAATATTTGGTAGAATATGAGGCAGGATATTTTAAATACAAATCTGATAGAACACGTGATTGAATGACATCATATATATATATATATATATATGACATATTTATATAGCACATTTCTGAGGAAATGTGTTATAGAAATATGATAGTTTTACATGAATAACAATAATCTGTGAGTTTCTGAGAGGTTGTATTCTTAAAGCAATTCTACTAACCTGTGGTAATCAAATTTTCTGTAATAAAAAATTAACATGTTTAATAGTTAAATTAATGATAATTAGAAAAGGTGATAGCAGAAACAGATAAAGGAATTTGTCTTTTGAGGTCTCATTCTTATTTAGGCTCTTTCTGCATGCCCTATATTCTAGTACCTTATGATGAGTTCACTAGTACCCTCTCCCCAAGAAATGTATTTCCTCCTGTATCAAATTCCTTTTCATTTAGATTTATGATTTATTTTTTAAAGCTTTCTAACTGCTTGAAATTTTCTGATTCATATTTTGACTTGTATAATTTAGCAACCTAATATGTTCACTACTCTGAAACAGATTAAATCATTATGCATGCAGATTTCTTAGTTTATAAATAGTGTCATGTGAGTAAGAAAGGGGGAAGGGTTCCAGGTATTCAGTCAAGTATTTAATTAGACTCAAATATAATAAGTTGAAGAAATAAAAGTGACTAATCAGGGCAAGGTAGGCATTTTTCTTTTGGAACGTCTCGGTAGAAAATGGTCTTTTGAACTGTGAGGTCTTTGTCACTTCTCTTCAACTCTGTCATTGTAGCATGAAATTAGGCAGAGACAATTGAAATATTGATAAGGATAACATATTGCAATAGAACTTTGTTTAGAGGTGCTAAGAGATGCCTCGGGGATTAACCGCAGTGGCTCCTCTTGCTGAGGATCCAAATTCAGTATTTAGTACCTATATGGCAGCTAACAACAGTCCATAACTCCAGTTCCAGAGGGATCTGATGTTCTTTTCTGACCTCCATGGATGTTGCATGTGTGTGGTGCACTTAGATACATGCAGGTATACACATAAAATAAAAATAAAAATAAAAATAAATAATCCATTTACAAAAACTGACAGACTTCTATATTCACCCTTAGGTCTGTCCTTTGTCAAGCTTTAGCCTCTGTAACTTATCTCTTTTATGTACAAGAATTTTTAGGTACGGAATACTTAAATAACTTTTAAAAACTCATATAGTGGAATTTCCTTTGACTTGCATTTTATCTACTTTGCATTTTTCTGAAGTCCACACTGTATCAGGATTAATGGAATGATATATTTGTAATGCAAAGCAGGATATAAATTTTCTGTGTTTGAATTCCTTCTACAGATACACCTGATTTCCATTTGGAAGTCAGTCTCATCAGGCTCAAAGGGTCTGCAGTCCTAAGGTCTCTGCAGACCTGTATCTATTTCTCCATCAAATTCACTGTATAGACATTCTTTCCCAGACCACCAGAGTATGATGAACTGTAAGCTGTCAGGGGCATGCCTGTTTAATATCCTGTACCCTGCTTAATGCTTGAGACATGGTTCATCCTCAACATAGAGTTTTGGAATAAATAGAGAAATTAAGAACTGAGATCCAGATAAGCTCTGTAAGTTTTGGGGCCAATTTAGAAGAAAACTTGCTAGTCGCCCTCTCTCCATACTTGTTTCCTGGGCCTTACCTAATGTTCATGGCTAATAAAAAGGTGAGGATCAGAATTAAGCCTTTGTGTGATTTTCACTCAATTTTGTCCCTTTAGTAATCCATCTCTTTTTCATCATCTGGCATCTTGGAGATGCCTCTCCACCTCACTGGGTTAGCTCTCAAACTAACTTTATTTAAAGGAATAACTGTTTTGCTATATAGCATGGTTTTCATGAGCAAGTTGCTTCTCCTCAGTGTGCACCACTTGAGAGAGGAACTGAATTCTCCAAATGTACAATTGTGTAGAAATTAACAAAGCTAGGATGGTAGTTTATGTTCTGAAGGGCATTATGCTAACTCAAAATACGGGATCATGGAGGCTGGAGAGATAAATCTGTGGTTAAGACCATTGACTGCTCTTGAAGATGACCTGGGTTCAAATTCTAGCACCCACAGGGTGGCTAACAACACCTTTAACTCCAGTTCCAGGGTATCTGATGCCCTCTTCTGACCTTTGAGGGCATTACATGACATTGGTTCACTTACATACACGCAATACGTCCATGCACATGAAATAAAAGTTTTTAAATCAAAAAAATATAATAACAAGAATTTTTTTTGATATTTACTCCAGTGAGCCCACAGCAAACACTAATATTTTTTCAGGATAATGTATGAAAATTACAAGCACTGGAATGTTATATTCTCCAAGAAACTATGGCACAGCTCCGCTAAAAATGTTGATGTTATCACTGAAATGCCACACTTGGATCATCCTGTTTTGCACCTGAAATACCTGAACATTGAGAGAACACCAGGATGTCAATAAACCACTCTTCTTCCATGAAGATTAGCCATGTTTATTTATTTTTCCCAAATTAGCCTCCAAACAACCTATTTAAACATTGTGTTTTGTTTGGCTTTTAATAACATGATTCTGAACTATCTCAAATTTAAGTATTATATTAACTCCAGCTACTAATTGGATTAAGTATATTTACTAGTCAAATATTTCCTCCTTCATCAGTTTCATTTAGAGAATTTCATAGCGATTAAGCTTCTCTTACATTTTTACCTTCAGTATGAGAGTCCTACGAATGAAAGTTGGTATAGGACAGATGGTCAAGCAATACAAAGCTTCTCTAAAAAGACGTATGTGAGAATTTCCTGAAAATTTAGCTGAAAGAATTGGTTAGATTTTGGGACTTATGTTCAATCTTGATAAAGGGAGACAACTGAGATTTTAAGGCATAATAACTGTGGACACTGATTAGGGCAAGGCAACATGAAATGAAGAAACAAGTGAAAGGTCTGATTTGCTTAAAGGTTTTCTTTTGGAATTATGTAATTATTTAATTATTGAGTTTCTGCAATTTTCACACAACTTAGTTTTATGGTATTCAGATCTCTTCCCTTACATACACGCACATGCACACAGACAGACACACACACACATTCACACACATACACACACATACATACACACACATATTTATATATACATACTATGACCTATAGGCTCTGATATGTGTCCCCAAATGTCCTTCAATGTGGGTCCATCCTCTGGACCAACCAAGCGTGTTGGCTATGTAAGACATTGTCTTTCCCCCTCTCAGCTGTCATCAATTGCCAAAAGTTCCTTAGGTTGGATTGGGGTTTCTTATCCACTTCCCCATATCTATACTAGAATTTTGTCTGGTTTGAACTTGCATAAAACTTGTGCACGCTGTGACCATTGCTGAGAGTTCATATGAGTAACTAATCAGCTGCCTGGAAGGCTCTGCTTCCTTGTGGTCATACACCCTCTCTGGCTTTTACACTCTCTCTGCCTTCCCTTTAGCAATGATCCCTGAGCCTTGAGAGACAGGTGGTTGAAGTAAATGTCCTATTCAGGGATAAGCACTGTGAAGCCTCTTGTTCTTTGCACATTGGCCAGCTGTGAATTTCTGTGTTAATCACCATCTGCTGCATAAGGAACCTTCTATGGTGAGAGTTTAGAGATCCATTCACCCTATTGTTGAGATTTCATTGGAGATGTCTCACTAGGGTTTTGCATCTAGAGACGCTTTAATGGAAATTTCTTTAATCAGAACCTTCTTGTCATCCATTCTACAATGACAAGAAACATTCCTTTGTCTAGTAGAGACAACTGCCCAGAAAGGAAGCTTTTGATAGTCTAAGCCCTTTGAAAATTCTGAGTTTAGGAAAATAATAGCAATGTTAAGAATGCTTTGTCTTGAATTTTTGAGTTATCAAATATTTTGAGTTCAAAATAATTCTTTTACCACAGTGTCACCCCTGGAACTTCTTTGGGAAGGGTCCTTGATACAGAAGAAGACTAAGAAAAAATAATAATTTTGGAAGATAAACTTCTGATTCTGTCTCAAAATAGTATGGTGGATCGCCTTTGAATGCTTCAAACTAATATGTCCGAGTGTCCACTTGATTTTTCACTTAAGCAAAGAAATCATATTGAGTTCTAAACTAGCAACACTAATTAAACATCTCCTCCCAGAAGATTCAGAATTTCATATATAAATTTTTAGCTCTATATGAATCAATTAATTTCTCGGTACAACATGGCCTTTATATATATATAAAATTTGGTGAATTTATTACCCAATTTAGAAGAGTTTAACTCTTTGGAAAGGAAGGGTCCTATATGACTATGTTGTGGTAATCTTAAAGTAGTTAGAACTTCCAAATATTGGGGCTAAAAGTTATCTTGATAAGCTCAACAATGATCACCCGTTTATGGAAGATAAAGAAGAGTAGAGGAGGAAGCGGCTTCTCCAAGGTCACCTGACTGGATGGTTCCTTTAGTGGGAGCTGAGGGTTGGGCTCAGTCCCACTGAAATATTTGGAAAGAAGTTTATCTAATGAGTTTAGGTTAATTATTAGAATACATTCATCAGGTTAATGCAGCAAAGCTCAGTATATTGAGAAAACATAAAATGACTTAGAGCTAATTAAGTGCAGAGAGAAATTAGAAAACGAGACTTAAGACAGAATATTAATAATAGATGTAGAAATTCATTTCTGTGTTCTCAAAGATTGCAAAATGTTTCTATGATAATAAATTACTTAATATTCCACGCTCTTCTTGTTGAATCCTATAGTGCCATTAATTTGTCCAATGCTACTTGATGGTTCTGTTTTACTGAAACTGATTCTATGACAGAAAGACCAAAATAATTAAATATATAATAAAATCCATCATAAAAGACTTAAAAGCTGATCACATAATCATCCCAGCTTATCCAAACAATGTTAAATCTCTAATTAAACCAGGATTTAAATAATTAATGAAATTTTAAAAGAATGTGTTGACATGTTTGATATTAACCATTAGATTCACTAACAAACTATTTGCAGTATTGCATGTCTTTGAGGTTTTACAGAGAGATCATTGTGGAAACACTAAAATAATCTTTTATTTCCCATGCTAGGGTTGCTTTTCAAGAGGTGTGTCTGCTCACACTGAATAATAACTTTAATAAGTTAATAATCATTGCATGATTTTATATATCATTTTGTTACATGTGAAGAGCTAATATTTCTCAAAAGCTGGCTATGTGGCAGGTATGGTGGTAATGGCTTTGCACATTAATTAGCACCCTGGCAAAAATAAAAGACAGCTCACAAAAAAATACTTGCCTGAAGAGAATTTAAAGGATACTTATACAGACACAGAGTTTGGTCAATGCATGAGTTAGCTAAGATGTGAGAGAGGGAAGTTGTTACCCAGGCCAGAGAACTGAAGAAGAATTACTGGGTCTCCATTAAGGTAGTAGCAGTGGCACACAACACTGATGAGCCACAGAGAACAGCCACTGTCAGAGAAATGGTAGCTGGAAATCCTCCCTGCTTAGGGCTTTGCCTGAGAGCTGAGTCAGGGGCTGCTGTCCAGCTTTGACTCCAGAGAAGAGTGGGAGACAGATGAACAGCATGGGAGGGAAGCAGCCTGCTGCAGTTAAGCTTTCTGTATATCCAGCTTCTTCATTCATAGACACAGAATATTCGGGAAAAAAAAAAAAAACTTAACAACTGTACTGAACACTGATGGAAGGCTTTGTTTTCTTACTGTTTCCTAAAGGACAGAGCAGAGAACTACTTACTGAGCATTTGCATTTATTAAATATTGTAAGTTATGTAGAGATGGTTCAAAGTGTACTGGCTGTATGCACATATCTCAACAAAGAGGCTTAAGAAGACTCTGTAACCATCTAACTGAATCACCTTAAGCTCATTTATGTTTTATTGACTACAGGCAGACACTCAAAAGACTTGAAAGAATATTTATTATTTCCATTAATGGAGAACAACAAAATGTCTAATGTTCTTGACAAAATAAAGGTGAGGAAAGGGAAAAAATGAGTATTTATTTTGAATGGAGAGGAAATAGTGCATTATAGAGACTTTTGAAGAAATTATAGAGACATTTGAATTTAAAAGCACCCATGTGTGGGTCAGAGCTTCCCTGGACTGAGCAGGAGTTAGACTAATGGGCTGGAGATGTGCGGGTGAGAATCCAATTGCAAGATCAAAGGTTAAGAAATAAATTAGACAGGAGATCCAATCTCAGATTTCTTTTGCAGGACACTAGAATTCAAGTGCATGTGTGATTGCACCTAGTATGATTTCAAAATAAAATTGACGAAAATTATTGTTATTGTTTCATGGTTACTATGTATTTTTAATGCAAATTACAGATGAATAAGCAAATTCAAATTATTTACCTGTTTTTCCCAAAGCCACAAACCTGGTGAGTGATAGCAATGAATTTTAAATGCTAGTCTGAGGATTCTGTCTTGTGAGTCAAGAGCAGCTAATAGTTTTAAAGGTATGGGAATAGTCTGTCATATGAAATGACACCAAATTAATACATCTGCATTGAGCCTTGAAGCCATGGAGGTTTCATTCATGCATAGTCTGATCAAATCTAGAATGAATTATGTCATAATGCAAATACATGTATTATAGGGTTTTATTTTCCAATTAATTTTGTTTTGTTTTATTGGACTTCCTTTTTCCCAGTTACAAATGCTACTAAATCTGAGTGATTCTCCTACCAATTTGGTTTATCTAGTAAATTAGCTGCTAAATATGTCTGATTCAGTGTTCCCTACAATAATCATTTTCCAACACTTTTGATGTTTGTTCTAGAGATTAATTGTCTGTCTTTTTACTCAACTAGCAGTATGTTGACATTTAACAACCTGGATTTATAGACTTCCTGATATGTTATTGGACTGTTTGCTTTGGACAGATCCCCTAAGCATTAAAATCGGATTTCTCCAAGGACAGGCATTTGTAAGCAGAGGAGTTAATCACCTCCTCTTCCTTCAATATCTACTAAAAGAACTCAGTTTATTGCAGTCTTCTGGGGTATTTCTGAGGCTCTGCATGTGCCTAATGGGACCAGATAGAAAACATGATCGCTGTGATCCATCCATTTGCCGTGTCTTATTGTTTCACTCCATATAGATAAATCTATGTTCTGTGTATCAGTGTTAAATATAAGATAGCTACCAGAACCTTACCATGTATGCACAGGGTCAAAGAAGTAATGTTAATTGTCCTTTTTCTCACCAAACTATAAAACATTTGTATATATCAGTTGCTTCAATAAAACTTGCTAACATGGTTTACTGACTGTGAAGAGCAATAAACTAGTTATTTATTTAACATTTCAATGCATATGTATTTTAGGTCCAGTTAAATGCTGACTCTGAAAAAGACAGTGTTCTGACGCTTGAATTGTTGGAATAGTATATTAGCTAAAATTCTTTTTGCTTCAGAAGACAGATACCTTTACGAGTCAGTTAAGCAGATAGAAGCATTAGGTGGAACTGAGGACAAGTCATTCAGAAGTGGTTTTTGCTTCTCACTGTGTGAATTTTTACGATTATATTATTATTATTATTATTATCCATGTGACTCTGTGTCTATATGCCAATGGCATCACATCATGACTGGTTTTACTGAAGCCATTCAAGTCGAGGGCATTATAAACTTAAAATTGCTTCAGTTCTAAATCCCTAGTAAAAAGAATCTTATTAGTTCATGTCTACAACTTTGTGCTTACTTCAGTCATCTCCAGTGAAGGGAAACAGTTTCCCTAGTAAATCCATGTCTACTAAAATAACAGGGTAGAGGTAGTGGTAGCATTTCTTCCAGAAGAATGGACACATCCAGTCAACTCCAACACCTTTCTGTGTTCTACATTCTATAGAATTTTCACTTTCAGGGGGCATTTCTATAATCTTTCTTCTTTGGTGACTTACTGTGAACCACCTGATATTTAACACAAATCTGAGGCCATTAGACACTTAAGATAGCCAAAATTGTTAATAGCCTCATTTTTACAACAGTACATCCCCACTGCATCAGAGTTTTATTGAAGGAACTCTGCAGGGAAGGAAAGGAATATCATAGCTATCTGACTTCTAAGTACAGAAAGTATGAACTGTATTATTTAGATGCCAGAATTTCTAAACTGACCCTGAGCAAGTGAGTCAATTATATCATCTCAACTGGATTACATAACACAGTGGCAGGTTTTACAGCTGGAACTATGAAGAGATTAGTCTTTTTTAATGAGAAGGAGGAGGAGGAGAAGGAGGAAGAGGAGGAGGAAGAGGAGGAAGAGGACAGGAAGAGGAGGAGGAAGAGGAGGAGAAATTTCTGTCTTTGCAATGCAAGTTATTTTTAGAGAATCTCCCCTCAATTCCTCAGCTGAAAGCACTTTAACTTTTTCCTCTACAGCAGGATCAATATGCTGCAAATATTATGCTCAGTTTACAATCTTTTTCTGGCAACGATGGGGGGGAGACAGATTACCTACTCATAAATTGCATTTAGGAAGCTTAGGTGAAGAAAAATCTAGCTCTTATTAAGCAAGCTGTTTACTTTATACATGAACTACCCATTGTAAAATATATATAATAAGGGGCTGGAGAGATGGCTCAGTGGTTAAGAGCACTGACTGCTCTTGGAGAGGACCCAGGTTTGATTCCCAGCACCCACATGGCAGCTATGAACCATCCTTAACTCAAGTTCCAGGGGAATTCGAAGCCCTCTTCTGACCTCAGTGGCATTGCATGACACGGGTGCACTCACAGACATTCAGGCAATACACTCATACACATAAAATAAAAATAATAAATAGAATATTCTTTAAATTTATATAATAAAATTGTCATGTCTAATTCATAGTTGGTCCCTTAGGGGAGTGAAAAGATAGTCAGTGAGGGGAAAATATCATATGACAAGCTTCCCATGTGTGTTACAAGAATTGAAATCAAGTAATTTTATTCTTTCTATGGTGGTTTTAAAATATCAACCTCGGAATTTGTCAGGTCAACCTGGCATAGTGCTTGTTTCAAGTGAGTAAGTTGGTTGTGTGTCAGTTCTAGTGATCAGGTTTACTAGAGATGAGGTGCAGCTCTCTCACAGCCTGCTTTTGTTCTTATTGAATTTATCTATTTGTCTATCCATGCTCTTAGGCACACACTATAACCCATCTATGTATTGCTACTACCAATGTATCTGTCTAAAACTTTACACAAGACATGTATTCTCATGAAGGCAGAGAGGTATATTACTCTGTTTGATGCTGTAGCCATGGGCTTTATCTTGTGAGTTATCTGAAGATAGGGCTTTAAATTTTGTCAGATAGAGCACAGTCAGTACTGTGTGGTTGATAGTAAAATAACAACTCCTCTGAGTAAAATTCCCAGCTGACTGTGCATCTGCATTCATACAAGGATAAGTGACAAAAGAAAGCAGTGAGTTGTGATCTCTCCTTAGTTCCAAAGCAGAAATGGACCTTTGGACTATGAACTCTTTGAGGTCAACAAATGATAACAATATTATACTCAATTTTTTAAAACAATGACAGTATTTGATAAATAAATATTTATGAGCAATAAATTAACGGGCAGATGAATAGATGAACAAACTTACGGATAGATGTCACCCCACAAGTAATACCATTGAAAATGATACTTCTAAGCCTCTTATCTGAAAGAGCAAACAAAGTTTATATGTCATCATTCTATTATTTGGAAGTGTTATTTTTTCTTTATTTTGTTTGAGTGCTGGCCTGAAACTCACTACATCGCCCATACTGACCTTGAATTTGTAACAAATCCTCCTCCTCAGCCTCTCAACACTGGGATTATAGTTGTGAACCAAAATGTCCAACCCTCAATTTTCATTTTAGTATAGTTGTGCCTTTATCTTTTACCATCAAACACAGTGTAAGCTACAGGACAATTTTGTAAATTACTCACTAATATACCTTCTTTACAACCATCCAATTATTTACTGAATGCATGAATAAATGACAAAAAATTAAACAATTTCTCTCTAAGTTGAGTTGCTAGAACTTCCCTAATAGTATTTTGATTTAACATATTTAAAATGATAGACTTATATAAATCAAATATGCATAGCTTTTAAGAGGCTTATATCTCCTATTTCAAAATAGTACATTTGGAGCTGGGGAGATGTTTCAGCAGTTTACAGCACTTGTTGGTCTTATAAAGGACAAGAGTTTTATTCCTAGTACCCATGTTGGGTAGCATAACTGCCTTTAACTCCAGCTTCAGGGGGATTTGAATCCTCTAGCCTCTGAAGACTCCTGTACTCACATGCACATACCCATAGACACACAGATACAGCTATATCTATATCTGTATCTTTAAAAATTAAAATGATAAATATATGTGAGATCACCAGGTCTTGAAACTATAACAATATAACAAAGGATCAATAAATAAAATGATAATATATACATATATTATTTCTGGAATATATAAATATATAAACAGCTCTACAAATATACGATTCATTCATATTAGATGCTATAATAGTATATATGTATGCATTTAAATATGTGTATTACTTTAGAAATATTTGATAGGATATGATAGTTATCATATTACATTGGGACATTAGTAGCTGGATGAAAAACTTGCCATATTTCATAATACATGAAACAAGCCATGTACCATGAAAAAAACTTTTATGTCTGACACAAGTTTCAAAAATTTCTGTTCAATCACCCTAGTATCCTGTAAGTAATTCTGCTATAATTTTAACACACAGTATTTTGTACTCAGACTTTCTGATTAGAATTCAGTTTCCAAGATTTTCAGTGTGGGCTGGGACTTACTGAATTTTGTTACTACTTCCCTAAAATTTTGCTGTTCAGCAAATCAGAAAGATAATTGCTCTGTGATTTCTCTGCATGGCTACAAACCTTTACAGGCTACATATGTTACTCAATTTATAGAAACATAATTTAATTGTAATTTAAAAGGTTATAGTTAGATAAGAAGATACTTGGATCAGGCAATAGTTCCCCTTAAGGACAGTCTGCTCTTTGGAAGAGTTATTAAAGAGAGGGTTCCTCTGTTCTGATGTTTCAAGTGAAGGCTTATCAAGGCCCAGCATTCTGCTGGCTCAAGAAGGCTGACGAATGTTTGCAGAAGTTGACTCAACAGATATTATTTTCATAATATCTATTGGTCAGATTATATCAACTTTATAAGCAAAAAGGCAATTTCATTTTCTTTTTACAAATGTTCCTTGAAGGTTGTTTGTGATGTGGGAATCACATACCTGAAAGCCATGTTGCCTGTGTCACATTCCATACCTCTATCTTCTCAGTCTGCTTTTGCGCATAACAAAAGCCTTACAATACTGGCAAGATAGACACAAGCACTTGACTGCTACACTTTTTCCTCGGCTGCCGGTGACTAATGCAATTAGACAATGAAAAATATTATCAGATGATATTTTCGTCCCTCTAGTGCATCAATTGAAGGCTTTATATAACTCCTCTACTTTCCTAGATTCTGTGCAGTGATAGACAGGCAACATTCTTGTGAACTTAGTTCCGGGATAATGAATACAACAATATGAGATACTTGTCCTCAAAATGGGCTATATGTCCTGTAACTATGACAACCACTGTTCTGCCAACAGATAACAACTGTAATAATAAAGAAGCTAAGAAATTTTCCATGCCTGTGGAGGATATGTGTACAGTCACGCACATACATATTCTAAAATGATTAAAACTGGTTGCATAAGAAACATAGGACTAAAAATACAAATCTCTAAAACAGTCACATTCTATTAGAACAAAAAATATTTCCACATATGTAATATAGACTGAATAGGAAGAGAGATTGATTTAAGAAAACTGAAAACAAAACTCCTGGCAAAGGTCATTTTTGGTATGTCTATGAAGAGAACATACTCAAATTTGCTGAAAGATTTTGCTATATAACAGACACAGCAAAAAATGAAAAAATCCTTTGGAAATCTATTTTTCTAGATTTTACTTTTTAAATGTTTTTTTTTTATTATTTTATGTGTATGTGTGTATTGCCTGCACGTAGGTAAGTGAATCCCTGTTATGCAATGCCCTCCGAAGACAGAAGAGGCTGTTGGATCCCCTGGAACTGGAGTTACAGACAGTTGTTA
>NW_008359075.1:1332284-1334798 GCF_000622305.1 Nannospalax galili
TATAGCCCTGAGCCACCAAGCCCAGTTTTCTAGGTATATTTTATATAAAATACAAATAATAAAAAAAAGTATTATTTTTCTGTATCTTTTTTTTTTGGTCTTTTTGAGACAGGGTCTCCCTGTAGCCCCCTCTGTCCTGGAACACTACAGGGAGCAGGCTGGCCTCGAATTCACAGAGATCTGCCTGCCCCTGCCTCCCAAGTGCTGGGATTAAGGGCATGTGCCACTACACCCAGCTTTATCATTCTATTTTTAAAATTAGAATACACAGAATTAGACAATTTTTGTCATTCTCAAAGTGTGTTTTAGAAGATTCTACTCCCATATCTTCTCTCCCAATGACCCTCCCCATTATCCCCCACTCTCAGTTTCTTTTCTTCATGCATGTCATATGTGTCCTTTTGTGCACCTTTGTCCTTCCTTGGTACCATTTCACACTATTGTAGTCTCTTTCTTATTTGTAGTAGCTTAACACACAGTTATGCCCATTGGGACAGAAGCATGAACACGTCACAGACTGGGGACTGCACCTGAGACAGGACCTGTGGTTTTTGTCTTTCTGAGATTATTCTTTCCATATTGATCTGTCGTCTTCTATTTTCCATCATTTCTTTTCTTTCTTCACAGTGGAATTAAAAGCCATTGTGTAAATACCATATTTTTAATATTCATCACCTTACCTCAGTCTGAATGGTTTCCACTGAGAAATCCGATGAGCAAGAAATCTGATCAACAAATTCTGGAAAGGATGAGGAGAAAGAGGAATGCTAATACGTTGCTCTGGAAATGCATACTAGTAAAAATATGAAAATAAATAGAGACATTTCTTTAAAAACCTAAAATTAGAGCACTATATAACCAAGCTATACCTCTCCTGGCCTAAAGGATACTATATCCTACCACAGCTATACTATATATGTATATATATATACACATATATATGTATGTATGTATTTATATGTGTATATATGTATATATATATGTATGTATATATGTATATATATGTTTATTTTGTTCCATTTGTGATAGTGAAGAAACGGAAGCAGTTTATAGATGTCTGTTAGCAGAGGAAAAGAATTCCATTGCTTAGTATGTAAAATGTAAATATATATTTCATAGCAATTTGAAATTTAAACAGAGTGACTAATAATATCTAACTTTCAATGTTTTTGAAACCAACAGAGGATTTTATTGAAGTATAGCCATGGGTTCTTAAGTATCAATAATACATTGAACAAGACATATATTTTGGAAAAAATCTACAGTACTGAGCAGAGACATGGATTGGATGCCAGTTTGAGTGGTAAGGCTAAATTTATATAAGAAGGGGCTAGTCCTTTTGGTTGGAGGGATCTAGTGTCATTAGATAGCATTGAGGCCTATAACTGAGATTTGTCTTTTGCTGTAACTGCCTACATATTGTTTGAGAAGTGTCTTGATTTATGACTTTTCTTTGTTCTGTTACTATAAAAACTTTGTGAAACCGCTTCTACATTGGAAAATGGAGTTTGGGGTAACCTGAATCTGTGTTCCCGGGCCATGGTCACTCATATTTAGCTCCAGAATAAACTATCTCTTATCCTTTATGAGATGAGAGTTACACTTTTGCATCAATAGAGAAAAAGAAAAAGAAGGAGCGGTCCTGGTACACTTTTGCCTTCTTCCATTTCTGTTCTTACTCTTCTTGAAGCTATAGGAAGCACAGCTCTGTGACTCTTGAAACTCCCTCTTAGATTTGTAAATCACTGAGATTTCACATGTACATGATTTGTGAGAGAAAAGAAGTGACAGGTGAAGATTTTTTTAGGAACCAAGAACTGATTTTTCTATTGAAAGGAACATTGGAATATGAACTTTTTTCTTCCTCACACCTTCTGGAGATAATATAATGTTCTAGAACTCTGATAATATTCAACTATTCTTTCTGTAATAATGTAGCTGTTAATAAAAATGTGAGGGAAGTTACGATAATTAGAATGTATGTGTCTTTCCTAAATTCATGTTTATGATCCCTGAAGATGATGAAGTTCAAAGTCAGAGCCCTTGAAGTTTACCAGGCAATGAGCACTCTGTCCTTATGAATGGGATTAATGCTCTTGTAGGGGAAAAAGTTGTTCAATCTTCCTCTTCCAAATCCTCTCACACACAAGAACAGAATGTCCACACCTTTTGCCCATAGACTTTCTATTATTTCTATCATATTTAAAGCAAATGTCATTTATTGAGCAGGAAGCAATGTCTCATTTGACACTGAGATCACTGACACTTTGCATTTAGAAACATATGAAATGAATTTTTGTTCTTAGTAATTATCCACTCTAGGATATTTTGTTACAGCACAGAAGAGAAGATAAAATTGTGATTATTACTGATTGGCTCTACAGCAGCATCTCTATTTTATATATAACCATACATCTCAAGATCTTTTATTTCCAGTTTACATTTAAAAAATACATTTACTATTTTTCAAGCAAGAAGCAAAAGGTAACAATTGTTGCCCAGCAGTTCTACTGG
>NW_008359075.1:1334855-1362353 GCF_000622305.1 Nannospalax galili
TTATTCTAAGGCATCTTGTATTTTCCAGTTTCACCAACAGATGACACTAGTGATTTCTATAATGGGTTGATAATTTTGGGAATACTGTTTTATGGAAAATCTTAGACCCTGTAGTTTTGAGATTAAAAGAACAACCACCACCCCCAAAACCCTAAAAACTCAGAATTGTTAACATTTTTTTATTATGGCTTATTTTTAGTCCATTCATGCAAACTGCAAAAATATCAACGATAGTATTATGGTAGATTACTAACATTTCAATTCTTTCTACAAATGTAAAATTCTAACACTAATTCTCAAATAAAATATCTGAAAGATATTTATGAAAGCGATACATAGATATTTCTTTTATCTTTTAAAAATTAGATGCCGCTGGGCATGGTGGTGCACACCTTTAATCCCAGCACTCAGGAGGCAGAGACAGGTGGATTTCTCTGAGTTCAAGGCCAGCCTGGTCTATATAGTGAGTTCCAGGACAGCTGGGGCTACAGGGAGACCCTGTCTCAAAAAGACCAAAAAAAAAAAAAAAGAAAAAAAACCTAGATGTCTCCTTCTTTGTCTACAAAATTATTAAAATACCTCTATCTTTTATTTTAATTATCTTTCTCTCTTTGTACACTGCATGCAGTAAGAAAATATATCAGCAAAATAAGGCAAGACATTGCCTAGAAGAATGATGTAGCCAAGTCATGTAATAAAACCCATCTTAAGTATTTCAGATTGATTATAATCTGTAAAACAATGCTCATGTTACTTTCTGCCTTACTATGAATTTTCTAAGAGTGAGTCGTGCTTTCCATACCATTCTTGAACTGGAGAAACATTGCTTCGGCCACTTTAAATCTGAACATTGCTATGCTTGCTTATTTTATTCCTGCCTTTGTATTGTCTTTATCTTCACCAGAACTGATTATTTTTTATCTTAAATTTAATACAGTGACTAACCAGATGCTTTGAAGTCCTATCTGCTACCTGTCCATCGCTACCTGTCTGACACGGGTATTAATCGATTTATGAAGGAAAGTTTACAAAAAGGAGATACAAAAATTTCACAGGTGTTTTGGGTTCCTTGCTTTGAAGTGCATTTAAAAAATATGTCATGGGCCGGGCGTGGTGGCATACACCTGTATGGATCTCTGTGAGTTCAAGGCCAGCCTGGTCTACATAGTGAGTTCCAGGACAGCTGGGGCTACAGGGAGACCCTGTCTCAAAAACACCAAAAAAAAAAAAAGATATGGATCAAACAGGAGCCTTAAGCACCAGCAGGACATATTTTTTTAAAGAGCAATTTCTGAAGAGAGAGAGACAGAGAGAGAGACAGAGAGAGAGAGAGAGAGGCAGAGAGACTAGGGTTACTTTGCACTGAACTGAGGTCCTCACTCATATTAGAGAAATGTTAAACAAAAAAGTTTGCCCTGCCCCCTAAAACTCTTATTCCATCATGTTTAACTGAATATGATTTTGTGTTACGTAGAGAATAAAATTAGTGAAAACAGATATTTATATATTCTCTCTGCATTTTTGATGGAGATATTCAGACTATGATCACTGAGTAATGTCAGCCATCATTTTATAAAGATGTGGAATATCAGAGCAAAGAGTGTAATTTTTTTCCCAAAATTTCTATCATAAATAACTATTGAATTTTAAAAATATTTTGTCTATTATTTTTATTTTATGTGTTTGGGTGTACTGCCTGCATATGTATAAGTACACCCATGTTGTACCAATGTCCACAGATTCAGAAGAGAGTGTGAGATTCACTGGAGCTGTAATTACAGACAGTTGTTAGCTGCCATGTGGGTGCTGGGAATCCAATCGGGTCCTCCACAAGGGCAACCAATTTTCTTAACCACTGAGCCATCTCTCCAGTCCCTTCTATTGATTTTTTTTTTCATCTTTTTGAGGCAGGGTCTTTCTGTAGCTTCAGATGGTCTGAAACTCACTATGTAGACAGCCTGGCCATGAAATAACAAATATTTGCTTGCCTCTGCCTCCCGAGTGCTTGGATTAAAGGCATGCCCACCATGCCTCGCTCAGCTATTGAATTTTAAGTGCACCTAAGGTAGTTGAAGATTGTTTCATTTATTATTGAAATTATATAAATGCTGTGGCTGGAGAGATATCTCAGCAAATAAGAACATTGGCTGTTCTTGCAGAAGACTTGGCTTCGAATCCCAGCACCCACATGGCTGCTAACAACTGTCCGTAACTCCAGTTCCACATGATCTGACAGCCTCTTCTGTCCTACGTGGGTATTGCACGACACGGGTGCACTTACATACATGCAGGCAATACACTCATACACATCAAAATAATAAATAAAATATTAAAAGAAGAAATTATGTAAATGCCAATGACTGACATTTTAAAATATTGACCCAATCTTGTGTGTTTGTAGTAAACTTCACTTTGGTTAAGATATACCTTCCTTTGAAATTTCAATGAATTTTATTTCCTAATGTCCTATTACGAATTTTTGTTAGTAAGGGGGGGTGACTGGTAAGATGTCACAATGGTTAAGAGCACTGACTGCTTTTGCAGAGGACCCAGGTTTGATTCCCAGCACCTCCGTGATGGTTAACAACTGAAAAAAACTCCAGTTCCAGGGGATCTGATGCCATCTCCTGACCTTCATGGGAATTGTACTACTCAGGCACACTTACATACATGCAGGCAATACAACTAAACACACAAAATAAAAATTTAAAAAATTTTTTTAAAATTTTTCTTAAAGAATTTTTGTGAGCATTTGGGGAACACAAATTACATTTGATAGGCCTTTGAAGAAAAAAAAATAAAGAGGACATGAAGTTTGGGGGTGGTGTAGTAGAGTACAGATTTACATGAGGAGAGTGTATGAATATGATAAAAATATATTGCATGAAATTCTCAATCACCAGTGTAAAAAGAATTTTGTGTCTATGTTCAGATGGAATATTCGGTAGTAATCATATTTTCATTACAAATTTCAACACTTCAGATATTGTGGATCTTCTGGCCTCAGAACCATTGAGTAACACTTCCACTCTGATTTTCTGCATTAGTATGTGTTATAGAGACATGAATTTGTCACTTAACGAATGTTAGCTATTGCCAGTGAAAACATCTGAGTCTACTATCTTCTTCATAAGATTTTCATTTCTATATACTCTTTGTGGTTTTTAAAAGTTGATGTCTATTCATTTCTTCCATAATCAATCTTAGTACACTTTGTTTTAAATAAACTTTTCATTACATCAATTTTTATCATTTTACTAAATGAGTTTCTTTATGTTTTTCATTTTTATCAGATTTTGCAGATTCTATAAGGATGAATGTAAACACTCTTATTTATCTGCCAGCTACCCATTTTTATATATGATATTGACGATTTGCAATGTCTCTTTGTAATTCTGGAGAGAATTCTATTAATATTACTGATATTATTTTAGAAGAGCAATTTGTCTTTTATTTTTATTTTTGCACTTTCTAGATCTTGTTATTTCCTAGTATTTAATTTTGAGCATCTCAGGGTAAAAAATCTGATCATTACTTATACTGCTTACTTATTCTATTGCTATGATAAAATACCATGACCAAGAAAATTTATAGATGTTATCGGTCTTATGGTTCCAGAAGGATGTGTCCATCACAGTGGGAGAGGTATCACTTGAAGCAGCAGGTGCAGAAAACTGATCTCTCACATTTTCAAGCAGGCACAGGAAACAGAGAGACAAACTGGAGCTGGAACTTGGCTATGATCACTCAAATCATTCTGCCCCAGTGGTATGGACTGACAGCTAAGGGGTTAAAAACTCCTGCTATTCTCTCAGAGACCCAGAGTTTCATTTTCAGCAACCACATCAGGTGTCTCACAACTTCCTATAACTTCAGCTCTAAGGACATGATGCTCTCCTCTTGCTTCTGTGCGTACTTGCCCTCAGATGAATAGGCACACACACACACACACACACACATATATGTATATAAAAAATTAAAAATAAAAAACTTAACTTTCTACTCCTCATTCTGACAATATTAAGTCATAAGATATTGCTGCAAATGTCATCAGTTGTATGGCACAACTTTTGTTATTTTCATTTCATTTCATTAGTCAAAGTATTTTCTGATTTCTTTTTGAATCTGTCTATTGGCATAGATAATTCAAACATGAGAAATTTAATTCAAATATATGAAGAATTTTCCCATTTTTAAAATCATCTTCAGGGAGTGTATCAACTGAGATTTCAAACTTCTTTACTTATTTAGAATAATTTCATGATCAAAATATTCTGTGAGTATTTCCTATGCTCCTAAAAAGGAGAAATACTATAAAGTTGTTGGCTACAGAGCTTTATTCAGGTCATTGAGGTAGAGTGGGGGCTGCAGAGATGGCTCAGTGGTTAAGAACACTGAATGCTCTTGCAGTGGACCTGGGTTTGATCCCAGTACTCAATTGGCAGCTAACAGCCATCCTTTAGTTCCAGGGGATTCAGCTCCCTTCACAGACATTACACAACATGGGTGCACTAACAGACATGCAGGCAATACACTCATACACGTAAAATTAAAATAATAAACAAAATGTTTTAAATTTTAAAATAGGTAAGGTGAGTTGATTTTATTGAGATTTTTGTACACCCAAATCTATTATTTTGTCTCCTTGCCCAATTAGTTGCTGAGAGATTAATTCACCCATCCTATATACTTAGTTACTTTTCCCATTTAGGAAAGTTAAATCATCACTTTAATGATCTGTTGTTAGGTATGTATTTTTATTCCATTGGTTCTCTTGCAGGATACTGCTGCTCATCGTGTTTTATAATACCACAACATAAAGTGCATACTTTTGTTATCAAAGCCATGCCTATATTTTGCTTATGCTTCTTTTTCCTCTGTTTTCCATCCTCCTAGGTTGTAAACATAAAATTCATGTCTTATATAGGAGATATAATTGTAGATCCTTTATTTTTATGGTCTCAAATAATTTCTGCCTGTGTACTGGGACTACTTAGTATATTAACATTTAGCATAATTACTGACCTCATTGTTTTATGAGAGCCATCATTCTACTCATTTGCCACTTGTTCTTTTAAAAAATATTTTATTAACTGTTTGAGAACTTCATACCATGTATTTTGGTTATTTTGGTTATATTCTTCCCACCCCAACTCTTCACAGTTCCACCCCACTGTACTGAGTTGCTTTTTTCCCCTCAAGGCTTCAAATTCATTTTCCAAAATCTCTTAGGTGTAGAAACATCCATGGAGTATGGTTGACCAGAGGCCATTACCTTAAAGAAGACAGATTTTTCCTCACCCAGCAGTTATCAAATGCCTATAGTGCCTCTGCTAGTGGTGGGACATTGTGTCCAGCTTCCCTGTCTCCATGCTGGGATGTTTGTCTACCTTGAATGTCAGAGGGTCTGTGCAGGCTAATACATGAATTCATATGTGCAATGGTCCTGCTGTTTGCAAATCACCATTCTATCATAGTCATCAACAGCCTCTTCCACAAAGATGCCTGGCGGTTGAGGGGAGGCGCATGATATAGACGTCCCATTTAGAACTGAGCACTCTGTAATCACATATTGTCTGCATGTTGAGCAGTTGTGGTTCTCTACGCTAAATGTCTTCTTCTACAAGAAGTTTCTGTAGTGAGAGCCAAGAGAGTCACCAGTTTTGTATATTGCAATAAGTCATTAGGAGTCCTTTTAAGACTACGTCCATTTAGTAGAATATTAGTAGTGTGGTCTCCCATAAGGACTTAAAGACTATCTTGCCACTGATTTTTGGTCCTGATAAGGGTGTCAGGTATGGGTTCTATCACATGAGCATGACTTAAATCTAATGATGGAGGGATTACTCCTATATCATCCATGCCATTATTGCACTATGCACATGTTTTATCGGATCAGTTGTTATTGCATCTCACAGGGTTCATAGCTGGTTGAGGTTAATGTTTACTTTTCTCCATCAGTAGCATGCAATAGCAACTTCCAAGACTATGAAACCTTCCAGTACAGATGGGGCCTCTGAGTGAATGCCTCTTGATTTCTCTTTGTATTATGACTCAAATATATTGTCCTCAGAAATAGGGTATTATCATCAGGAAAGTAATCAAAAGCAATTTTTATAGACAGTAATTTTGGGGGCTCTTTGGTACCCCACCAGCCAACAACTCCAAGAAAGGTAACCCATTCCTGCTACTGGGGTTTTATTTGCCCAGGTGAGGTGTTGAATTGGGATATAGTCTCTCCATTTAGGGTACCTCAATTTAAATCATTTTTGTATGTGTATATGTATATATTTTAGAGCACATTCTACAGTCATAAGTTTCCATATGTTATTTTTAATGGGCTTTTAATGTCAGTTGTCCCTCCCTTTATCCTGTCCTCTGCTTTGCCCTCCCTTAAACCACCCTATTTATTACTTTCTATTCCAATGTTTCTTTCCCACATATATCACTGTATTGTATCTCTCTGCTCTGACTCATACCCCACCCCTCATGTTACCATAAGGACACAACCATTTGAGTGAAGAGACAGTCTAAATGGAAAAAATGTTTTTACCAGCTATATGATTCACAGATGGATAATATCCAGAATATTCAAGAAACTGAAATAAACAAAAGACCAAGAAACCAATCAATCATTTTTTTTTAAAGTGGGACACAGAGCTTAACAGAATTCACAAAATCTGAAATAAAAATGAATGAGAAACATTTAATTTTTTCAGCATCCTTAACCATCAGAGAAATGCAAATTAAAAATACTTGAGGTTTCAACTTACACTAGTCAGAATGGCTAAGATAACAAAATAAAAATGACAACAAATTCTAGTGTGGATGTGAAGAAAGGGGCACATTTATTCACTGCTGGCTCGAGGGCAAACTGGTGCAACCACTATGGAAGTCAGTGTGAAGGTTACTTAAGAAGCTAAAAATAGATCTACAAAACGATTAAGCATATACCCAAAAGACTTTACAGTCTACTACAGAGGTACAATTTTTATCCGTGTTCATTACTGCTCTATTCACTATAGCCA
Organism: Nannospalax galili; assembly: GCF_000622305.1. Classification (NCBI taxonomy): domain Eukaryota; kingdom Metazoa; phylum Chordata; class Mammalia; order Rodentia; family Spalacidae; genus Nannospalax; species Nannospalax galili. Next base: position 1,341,884 of record NW_008359075.1, read on the forward strand.
GGAAGTGAGACAACCTATATACCTATCAACAGATTATTGGATAATGAAAATGTGGTACATTTACAAAATGGAATATTTTCCAGCTGTTTTATAAAACAAAATTAAGAGCCTTATAGGTAAATGGGTGAAACTGGAAACAGTCATCCTGAATAAGGTAACCCAGACACAGTAAGACAAGCATTTCATGTTTAATCACATAAGTGAATATTACCTTTAAATATTATTTCAGAATTGCATATATTTATACAATGTATTTTGATCATTATCATTCCACACTTTTCCCCTGAGAATCCCCCTGTATCTTCTTCATGTGCCCTTCCTAAGTTCATATCCCCTTTCTTTTCTTTCTTTTTTTTAACATACTGTGCTGTTCATATGTACTCATCTGTGCATGAGCATGGGGAGTATCTACATTATCATGGTCAGTCTTCCAGAGACCACATCTCTAAAAGAAATTGAATCCCCTCTTTGTCCCTGTCATCATCAACTCAGTAGCTCCTCATCTGGGGCTAGGGGCCTCTGAGCCCCTTTGCCACCCATGCCTGAATGACTGGCTTGATTTTGAGCAGGTCTTTTAGCAGAAAACCATATTTCATGAATTCAATGGTCCTGTCATGATGAGGAGACAGTTTTACCCAAATCTACCATGATCTCTGTCTCTTAAAGTCTTTATGCCACCTCTTCCGTTATGATCCCTGAGCCTTGTAGTGAGGGTGTAGTATAAGTTTCCTATTTATGACAGCATTGCACACAGGTTTAATAGTTGCACTTTGACCATTTGTGAATGTATTATGTGCCATAGTTTGTACTGAAGAGATGTGAAGGCTGGACTAATATATATGTAAAGAGAGATCTATTTAGAAGGCAGTTTGATACTATGCCTATTTAGCAAAATAGTAATAGTATATGCTAAAATAACAGTCCTAATAGTAGTAGATTCTTACCATGGTCAAGAAGCTCCATGGTTACAGCTTCTTTGGTACATCTACAATATCATGGTAGTGTTTTCTCCTGGGTAGGGGCCTTAAATCCAATCAGAAAGCAGTTACTTACCTCATAACATACATGCCCATGGACATATCTTGTAAGGATGTTCATTATTGTAACTAACAGTGTTTATAGTTGGGTGAGGCTGATGATTAATTTTCTCCCACAGAAGTTTGCTCAACATCTAGTACTATTAAATGCAACCAGCAGAGAGGATGCTTCTAGGTCAATACCATCTTGGATTTTCCAAATTCTGTGACCAAAGTATGTGGTATCTTTAGCATTAAGATCTTACCATCCAACTCTAGTGGGTAACCTAGAGCAATGACAATATCCTATAATGTAAAGGGAGGACTCAACCTCCCTTGACCAACAACTCAAGGGGAAGAATCTCATGCATGGCATTGGGCTTTTATTAATGATCTATGATTTCTGGGACTAGAATTATCACCTGGTATGCATACATTTTAATTTATTCTTTAAATGTTACATTTCTTTTTTGTATAAATATTTCAGACAAATTTTATTGATTTTAACAAATTATTTTCTCTATTGAATTGTGGGCTTGCAAGCTTGTAGGTGACATTACTATCTTCTCTTTTTAATCTAATGCTTATGGTGGACAATGTCTTTTCCTTCTTAGGAATGTGTATCTTTAACATGAAAAAGCCTATAAGAGCACTATTCACTTTTGACATTATCTGAAGAGCTTCAGAAAGTCTTTTCCTACATGTTAATCTCTGTACTATATCAGAGTCTACATGAATTTATAAAGTCTCCATTTTAATACTGTTCTCTGTTATATTTTATCCTCAAGAGTCCAGCCACTTTAGCTGTCTAAACATCCTATAACCCTCAAAAAAATGCTGATACCCCAGAGCTATGCTTTGATTCCAGCTCTCTGAGATATACTCAAAAAATTATATGTGGTTAGTTCCAGCTCAACTGCTCCAAGTCCTGTGTCCAAAGAGTGGCTTTTCTTCAGGAATCGGGTCCTATCTTCTGGTTCTGGGAGGCAATCAAGGGTTTTGGCGATGTCTTGTTTTGACGGGGTCTCTCGAAGTACCCTTACCAACAACCTGAAAGGAAGTTTCTCCTTCCCGGAACTGTGTTTTTTGTTGTAGCCTTCAGCTGTATACCTGCATTCATATGTTTATTATATGTGAATTTCCCAGAAGACTTTGAGTTAAAACATTTCCCTCTGGTTTTTCATGCCATTTAAGTATTTTTTATCTCCCCTTTCACTCTCCCAGTTTAACCTTCACAGCTCCCTCCATAGTTAAAGTACTCCCCATTTACCCCCTTAATAACACCTGTCTTTTACTATCCCATTCTCTCTGACTCCTTTTTCTCTTTATACCCGTAGTTCCTTTCCATTTTCCTGGCTCTGGAAGTTAGATCGGGACATATACTCACATCAAGGGATTTGGAGCTCAGATTCAAAAATGAGAGAATATATGGAGCTTTTGTTCTGAGTCTTTGATATTTCACTTAGTATAATAGTGTCTAGTTTCATCTGTTTACATGAAAATTTCAAAATTTTGTTTTTCTTTAGCGCCCTGTAGAACTTTATTGTGTAAATGTATCCCATTTTCTCACCCATTTATCAGTTGAGGGATATTGTTTATTTCCATTTCTTAGCTTTTGTGAAAAGAGCAGCAATAAATTTGGCTGTGCAAGTATCTCTGTAGTAGGATGAGTCAGGTGGATATATACCAAGTAGTATGGCCAGTTCACACGGTATATTCATTTTCAGATTTTTAAAGAGTTCTCCATACTGACCTGGCTGCCTCCTCTCTGAAGGCAAGCTCTCACAGTATCAGAGGATACTATACAAACAGACTAGAGAGAAAACCAGTCAATTGATCTACCAAGCTGTAATTTCTAATAAACAACAAGGAATGTCCTTGTAAACCATCACTATTGGTACAGTAGTGGTTTATTTATCTTGGGGATAATCAACAGCTACCTACTTAGAATTAAGACCTTCTGCATGGGAGGGAACTCCAGGGTGGTAATGTAAAACTAGCTAAATGTACATGACCATAGAAGTCGTAGATCCTAGAGAAAAACCTACTTTTGCCACAACCCTAGACCAACATAATTTTTTACTTTATTCTAAATATGCAACCTCATATTTACAGACAAGTTCACCTTTCATCACTTATCAAAAAAGCTTCTTGAAGCAGATGGAAACTATTACAGAATTCTAAAACTGGTCAAATACAGAGGAAAAGTGACTGTGAGATGCTTAACACTGAGTGAAACATCTTCAATGCAACCTCTACACATAGAATGAATGCATGTCTCAAGAACACTCACCAGAGAAGTTTCGTCATGCAACAGATGGTGATTAACAGAGAAACCTGCAATTGGCCAATGTGCAGAGAACAAGAGGCCACAGAGTGCTTATCCCTGAATAGAACACCCTTTTCAAACCTCTGCCTCCCAATGCTGAGGGATCAACACGGGAGGGGAGATAGAGACAGAGTTGTTGGATGACCACAAGGAAACAGAATCTTCCAGACAGTTGGTCAGGTACCCATATGAATTCACAGTAATAGTGACAGTACTCATAAGTCCCATGCAAGCTCAAACCATACAAAATCTCAGTACAGTCTTGGGGAAGTGGGTATAAAATCTCAACCCAAGCTAAGGAACTTCTGGCAACTGATGCTGCTAGGAGGGGAGAGACAATATGTTAAAGGGATGGTACTCTTGGTGTGCCCAATGGAATCACCCACATTAAAGGACATTTGGGCATACAAACCAGATTCTATAGGCTGCAATAAATTAGGTGGGGATAGCTGAAAAAGTTGCATGGCAGAGCTTTGGATGTTGCATGGAAGAGCTTTGGATTATCTTAGTGTTCACTTTATAAGTATCTACTTGGTCATCACCACCTTCTGCTCCTCCTGTAAGACTCTGTCACTCCCCCTCTTAGATGTCATAAATTGCCAAAAGTTCCTTAGGTTGGGTTAAATTTCTTTTTTAAAATTTTTCTACAACTTTTGTACATTTCACATAGTTCTTAATCAAATTTAGACTCCCTACCTCATCCATGACTCTACATTCCCCTCACTGTGCTTCATGAATTCTGTCTACATCTTAAGTCCCATCCAGTCAAGCATTTTATCCAGATGTCCTTCAGTGGAAGTTCATCTACTGGAGTCTCTTCATTCCCACATCTAGAGGTGTTAATTAGGTCTACTCTCCCCCAATTCTCCCAGAATTCAAAGGTAAGACCCTGCTGCTGAAGACAAGACATAATGTGACATAGGACTTGTAGCAATGGAGAAGGAATTGACGTGGAAGCCTCCTCCCTGAAAACTAGCTCTCATAGTTTTATAGGATACAATGCATGCTGCTAAAGAAGAAAACCAATCAGAGGTCCAACTCATTCCTAAAGGGAAATAACCATAATGACTGGCACAGCAAACTACCTCTATTGGTGCAGTAGTGGCGCTGTTATCTATCTGGATGGTACTCATTAGCTATCTAATTGGACTTAAAGCCCTCTCAGTGGGAGTGAACTCATGGTGCACTGTAAACACAGCCAAATACACATGACAGGAGAGGACATAGATCCTAGAGAAAACCATACCTCTGTCATACTTCTAGACAAATGAAATTTCTTACCATATCCTAAATATGGATCCTTATATTTATAAACAAGTGTACTGGACAGTATTCATCAAAGAAGCTTCTTTTTGCAACAGGCTACTGCAGAGTTCCACAAATAATCACATACAGATAATATACTTCTGAGGGATGCCCACCCCTAGGTGACATATCTACAGTTGAAACTCTATACCTAAGGCTCACAGAGCACAGTGGAACAGGGGTAGAGAGAATGCAAGTGCATCCCTCAACTCTCACCAGTGAAACTTTCTTATACAACAGAGGTTCATGCACATAGAAGGCCAAAACTGGCTAAGTTTTAGAGAATAAGAGACTGCAGAGTATGCATCCTTGGACAGGACTCCAATAATAAAATGTTTTTTAAGTTTCAATTTTATCCATACATATAAAATAACAAATTATACAAATATCATGCCTTCTGCTGAATACTTTTGTGAAATATATTACTCATTTGAAAGCCTAGAATAGTCTAAGAACTAAATAAGTGCCACCAGCATCAAATTGCCATCCTACATGACTCATCCCAAAGATGTTTTTGCATATTTTGCCTTTTTAGATGAACATTAATCTAAAACATAGTTATACAAGTTTCAAAGTAATTCCTCAGAGAACTACTTTACATAGTCCACTGAGGCAATCCCTAAGTTATGGGTACTAACTATATACTTTCAAATCCAAGTATATAATTCTCATAACATAACATCTTTAGGCTGATTGTAGTTTTACCCAAGAAAGCACAGACTTTTGTTGTATTTTAAGAATAAGAGTGTGATTCACCATTGCGTTATGTTACTTTTTTAGTTAATGCTTAATATCTATTTTGGAAATACATGTTGAAGTCTGAATTTGACCTACTGATCAATTAAATTGAAGACTAGATTAGAGCAAGACATTTTTGTGTTTCATGGATGATCTTTCTTCCTTTTCAGTGATTTTCTATGAAATATAAAAAAACTGAGCTGGACTCATCCATTAAAGTAAAAATTCTACTTTTATCCGAAGGTAATGCAATTCTATTTCCAGACTGCTGGGTCAATAATTCAGTGTTGTACTCGATAACCAAAATAGTGACAAGCTAAAGTTTTATTCAAGGACAACAAGGGAGAAAGTGTCCATTGCTGTGGACTGCATTGGTCCACTGAGAAATGGAAAGGACAGATATCAAGGGTCCTTATAGGCCCTGATAGCTATTATTTAAATTCTGATCACTTGCATGTAAAATTGGAAAGGAAACCCTTGGAACAGCTGTTTCATCTTGTCTGATACTTTCAGAGGATCATAGTTCACACTACACAATATGAGCAATATTTTGAAGGGATATCTAAGTAATTAAAGTTTACTCTGCCATGCCAGCCTGAAGTGAAAGTGTCCTGTCAGCAGATTTTCCATCTGATGGTCATGACAGAAAGAATTTGGACTTTTCACTTCATTTAATGTACAAATCTGTATAACCAGCCTTATAGTGCAATGAAACTTCAGTATCTGTGTGTAAGTAAATTATGGACAGAGTTACGGACCCAGGAGGTGACCTAATGTTATATTCAAAAGGTGAAATCAAGTATGATATTCAACCTTGAAGCAAATTGTGCACGTTTAATTAAAATTAACGAGATCGGTTTGGTTAAGTGATGAAAAGAAACATGCCCAAACAATCCAATAAATATACTACAATCAACAAGTGGACTTTAGACACTCTATTTTGATGTTTCTTTTTACTGTTTTTAATAATTAGATTTTAAATGTGGAACTGTTAGACATTTCTTTGCTCTTTTTTTCTTTTTCTTTTTCTTTCTCATTCTTTTTTTTTTTTTTTTTGAGACAGAGTCTCTCCCTGTAGCCCCACCTGTCCTGGAACTCACTAGGTAGGATGTAGACCAGGCTGGATTCCAACTCACAGAGGTCTCCCTGCCTCTGCCTCCCAAGTGCTTGGAATAAAGGTGTGCACCACCACAAATGGCTTGACATCATTTCTTAATGTGTATTCTTGGTTCAGATGATGACTTTGGAGCCAAGAAGTCAGTGGTTCTTGTTTGAGTTCCCACTTTGCTTCATGGTTATGCAAGACCTATGTAATTTTGATTATTTTATCATCATTAAGTTTGTATGTAAAAAGGAGCTAGAGTTTTCCTGCAGAGACATTTTGATAAATCAGAAAAAATTTTGAGAAGGAATGGCCTCCTACACTTACTAAAAATAAGTTGTTACATTGTTGATGGCATCTAATTTAGATGTGTGATTTTAAGCAAGTTATTTAATATTCCATTTTCTCAATCTTTAGCATGATGAAATTGTAACTATCTCTGTAACGTTGTCAAATTAAATGATTGCATGCAACATGAGCTATAAATATTTGTCTCATCATAAGTGTTCCATAAGTTTCATCTGATATGAAAATGTAAGAGGGTACTGGAAAGCACCAGCTCTGGAGCATCCTGCCAAGATCTGAATACTAACTCTGAGAGGCACTTAGCCTTGCTTGGCTTCCCTCTATTTATTTGTAGAATTTGTATGTTAGCAATGACTTCTGCCAAACAAGATGCTTGTGAGGATTAAATGGGGTAATATAATGTGTTCCGGAGCCATAGCACATTTATAATAAATAGTTGGATCATCTTCTATCTCTGGCTATTTTTTTCCAGAAGGAGAAAAATATTAAAATATGAAGAGTAAATGATAAAGAATTGTTTATTCATCATTCATATTGTCAGAGCTAGCTAGTCCTCCTAATTTTCCTCCTCTTCAGTCTTTCTCTTTCTCCTTCTCCTCTTTCTCCAGCTCCTGTTCCTCCTCCTCCTTTTCTTCATGTCCTTTCTGTAACTATACCTAGACTATTTGAAAATAAGGCAACTGCATCTGCCTTCGGAACCAAATTTCCTGAATATTTTGCACTTCTGAAACCCAAGCTTAATTTCTTGACTTTACTGTATTATGCTTTCTTTATAGATTTACTAGAGAGGGAGAAAACACAGGAACTGTGTTGAGCCCCAGGCTTGTGCTCATTTCACTGAAAAGCAAATTCCTGAAATAATATTTTCTTAAGCCAGAGGGGTAGGATTGGACTTGAAAAGCCACTTCACCTAATCTCTTTCCAATGCAATTTTAGTGCCTTTAAGCATATAGAAGTGCTATATAGTGATGCATTTTTATCCATTTTATGGTACTTTTAAATATAAGCTCTAGAAGGACAAGATTTTCACATTTTGTGTGATATGTTTATATATCGCCAGTTCCACATAGTAGGCTCGCCACAGTATTTGTTAAGTGTGCAATAAATATATGAATAGCAGCCTGAATGCTTCCATCAAACGAATGGCTATTTTAATTATCAAATATTTAGCTTTTGAAATTCTATTTCCACTAACCCTAGCATTTGGGATATTTATAGGTAGCATTTATTTAGGATTTAGAATGAGTTAAATATTATCTTTAGTACTATGTCTATATTTGCTTAGTGGCTTGTAATCCCAATCCTATGAGACATTATTAGCTCATTTTAACAACAGGAGCTGAGGCGCAGCAATGAGATAAACGTGGTCTTCTGTACCTGTCCTTCAGCAATTATGGATTAAATCAGTGATAGATTAAATATACTGTGAAAAGTTTGTGTGTACTGAAAATGTACAGACATTTTTCTATCATGGTCTAAACAATAGATTCTCTGAGACTTGAAACTCCATCCATGGTAAAATAGCTGAATGGGGATGCTAAGGGAGCCCAAAAGTATTTGGCAACAGTAGAAATTTTCGAAAAGCACATGGCCAACAATTAATTCCTGGCCTTTTGGGGAAGCACTTTGGAGTTCACTGCATCATTGGTTCTGACACACTGTGCACACATTGCACGGTGCATGTAGTTACCCCATAATCTACAAGATCACAGAATGATGCCTCAAACAGGTAAACCCAAATTCAAGAATACCATATGCTATGAACTGCAGTATTCACTGAGCATACAAAGCTTCTGCCCTTATAGAAACATAATACTTTAATTACAGAAAAAAAGAAACTTTTCATATTTTCCTATCAGTGTTCAGCATGTGTCAAATTCGTGTATCTTTGGATTGTATTGTGTTACAATGTTTGACTTTGAAAATTTCTGTTTGAATTGCTGACTTAAGCTTCATGAAAAGCCATTAAATGAATTTTGGCTTCGGATTCAGACAGAATTTCTAACAATTTTTCAAATGGTCCTAAGCATACTTCTGCTATTTTGTACTGTACATTTTTATGTGAAGTAATTTTCAGCATTGGGGTCAATAAATCATAAATTTGTTTTATTTGCATACCTATTTTATCTCTATATACCTCTGGCCATGTAAAATTTTCTCAGATAAAATGGTGTCATAAATAATCAAAGTTTAAGAAGTTTTGACTTATATAATACAATGTAAAACTATTTGTGTGGTGTTTGCATTGTTATTAGGTATTATAATAATCTAGAGATGATTTTAAGTATAGGTAAAGAAGACTGCGTTTGTTCCATGTACCTACTGTGGCATGCTATGGAAAGGCACTAAGCAGTTTGATGCACTTGATATTCAGAAGAGTCCAATGATTTTGAATGACGATTGGAATTTCTCCCAGGATCAGGCAGTCAACAAATGGACACCACCCAAGTTTTCTTTGTACAGAAGAAGAAGGAGATGATTCGTTGCAGATACTCCTTGCTAATTTTATGTAGTCACTTTGAGACAGCCCAGAATAGCCTCTAACTTCCTATGTAACCAGGAATGACACTGAGCTTCCTAACTCCCTGTCTCCAACTTCACAATGCTGGGATCACAAGCATGCCTCAAAAATCCCGTTTTATAAGGTACTGGGGATGAAATCAAGGGTCTCATACCTGCTAGGCAAGCACTCTTCCATTTACTACAGATAGTTTTTACTTAGTACATGATGTTCAAAGTAGTAACATGTGTGCTATAAGGTTATTTATTTTTTGAACAAATGTTGGATTTCAGTTTTGCTAGAGTCAGATAGAGAAGATCAACTTGGACCTGATTTCTTTCTTTAAAAATTATTTACTTCTGCGTGAAACTATGTATTTTAATCATGAAATGGAGATCTTTTTTAAAGGTTAAAACATCATTTAATTTTATGTCTTATTGGGATTATACTGAGTACAATATTGTATAACTATAATAATTGAACTGTAAACCTAAAAATGTGCGTCCAATTTTGTAAGAGATGCATCCAAACTCAGAAAATTGTTATTGAATATGTCAATGCTGATGTAATGAAAAAAAATCTTTCCTTAATTATAAATTTGAAACTGTCCCTGGTTTAACCACGATCACTCTAAGTTAAGTCATGTGTCTTTTACCTGCTCTAGTCTATCTTCTAAACACACATAATGATATTATTACACACATATTGTAGTCATCCTTCATTACCCAGAGCTTCAATATATTTAATTTTAGTTATTTATCTCAACCACAGTCTGAAAACAATGGCAGAAAATTCTGGAAAGAAACATTTCAAACTGTGTCTGATTAACAACATGGAACTTGCATCTCCCACTTTTTCCTACTCAAGGCAAAAACTGTATTCTTCTCTAGCATGCATGTACTGTACCTGCCTCGCACCCCTGCAAGTTGAAAGAACACACCTAGTTTGCACAATGTATGATTACAACTGCCCTATTTATCGTTAGTTATTGTTAATCTCTTACTGTGCCATATTTACAGGCTAAAATTTTATGGATGCATATAGAGGAAAATAGTATATACAGGGTTTCCAACTATCAAAATTCCTGCACTACAGAGCTTAGAATTAATCTAGTTGATTAAATCAGACTATTGTAATGATATTATTACATAGATACAGATTTGTTTCTGGCAGGTTTAAGCATTCTCAATTCTGTTTTCTTTTTTAATTTTTGCTATCATTTTTCTATCCTAGCCTTTAGATAGACCTTTGTGGACATTCTGCAAATGTTTGCTTAAGCACTGAATGAAGAGTGAGAAGGGTTTTCATGCAGACAATGCCTGCACTGTCTCCAGGCACCTTGTACTATTCACTACATACAGGAGTGGGTTGACAATCAGGGAAAACTGTTTGCTTTTACACCCAATGGTTAAACTCTTAAACGAATAACAAAGGGAGATCTTCACCGACATTGTAGGAGGTTATTGTGTTATTATTAAGATGCATTAATACATTGTAGAACTTGATTGAGGTGTGCTTTACTTGAGAGGGACACTGAACTCTCTAAGTTTGATAACTGTTAAACTGTGAAAATGAAACAAAAGATAAAAGTGTGTGTTTTCTTTGATCTGCTCAGGGTGTCTGATTGCATTTTCACTCTTTAAAAATTGCATCCAATTGAGCATTAATGTAGAAAAGAGCAATGGGAGGAAGGCGATCTCAGAGATTATTCTTACTGTATGTTAGTAAAGTAATCACAGACCCACATATGTGAAGCTTACAAAATTCAGAATTTAAATTATTTGTGGATAAAAATTTCTCTTCATTGCACCAATCCTTACACACACACACACACACACACACACACACACACACACAATTACACACAGGAGTATATTTTTTTCCTTCATGAATTCCAAATTTATGTTTCATATAATCTATTGTACATATATTTTTTTAAATTTATTTATGATTTTAGTTTACGTGTATGCATGTATTGCCTGCATGTAGATAAGTGCACAGGTGTCAGGCAATGCCCATGCAGGTCAGAAGAGGCTATCGAATCCCCTGGGACTGGACTTACAAATAGTTGTTAGCCGCCATGTGGGCGCTGGGATTTGAACCCGGGTCTTCTGCAAGAACAACCACTGTTCTTAACTTCTTCGCCATCTCTTCTTCCCCCGTACTTATATTTTAATAACATGTTACTACATTACATAACAGTGTCATTATGAAGAACTTCCCACAAGAAAGAACTATTTTGTGCATATCTCTACATTGGTTGTTCTAGATACTTTCACTAATTTTGTTTTCCAAACATGAAGTTTCTTACAGATTAAGAATCTGAAGCTCAGATAAATTAAGTATATTATCTCAAGGATGCATAAACTTAAGCTTCCATTTCTCATTACCATTCATGGATCTTTCAGATAACTGGCTCAGTGTAGAGGGAAAGAGTTGTCATTGACCCTGGTGTTAAGCACAAAATCAGACTGTTGAACTGTAAACACATTAGGCCTATTCCATTTTTTCAACTGAGTACTGAGAAGTCCATGTGGTGGTGAAATCAAAAGAATAAAATGTCACATATTTGGTGGAATACTTTAATTTATTCCTTTTTCCCTGAATAGATCAACAAAAGCAAAGGAATAATAGCAATGCCATTAAATTACCATTGGAGATACGTTTAATTAAACATTGTTGTAGTAATTTTTATTTTTACATCTACAGACTCAATTACTTCCTTGTAATCCATTAGGAACATGACCATTTTGATAATAAAAAGACTTTCAGACATTTAAGTAGTAAATTTGCACATTTCTTTACTCTGTTACTTTTCTGAATGATTATTTTAAAGATGTAGATCCATATCTCCATATGTTTAAGTCGCTGACAAAGTAGGGGATAAACTGCTTAATTTTTGTAAGTGCATTAAAACAAGTAATTAGAGAACCATATGTAGTAGAATGTCATCATTTATCTCCAAAGGCAATCTATTTCCACTCAGCTTTATTGATCTGCCCAATAAATTCCAGAGACAGAGATGGCAGAGTCCTGATAATCCCAGTAAACACAATTAAGTGAAATTCTAGTGAGAACCAGTGTAAGTTAGAAAGAAATGGACCAATAACCTTCCATTTTAAAATGCCCCCATTTGGAAAATCTAATTCACTTCAAGGGAAAAATGATTAGACATCTAAGCATTTTTGCAGAATGAAATTCTTTCCTTCATCATAACTCATCTCCTAAAATTCAAATATATTTTTCTCTGACTATTTGATAAATCCACATTTATGACAAAAGTTTCTCTTCTTCTTCTTCAAATTAGTCCAACTAAATAGTCAAATAAAGTTACTTCCTTAAGTTTCCTTAGAAGCTTAATCAGTATTTTTATGAATCAAAATATACAGAACGATTTCTAAACTAGTCATGTGTTGTTATATTTGACCAAAATTCAGTACTACACAAAGATTTCATGAAAGATAAGTGTGAATCTTGGCACTCAGTAGGTGAGTCATGTTTGTGAGTTCAAGGTTGACCTTGCCTATATATTGAGATCTTGCTCAGAAACACACACACACACACACACACACACACACACACACACACGAGAAATTTTGAAAGACTGCTACATAAACTAAGTTAAGAAGTGTCTGTAGATTTTTCAGCATTTCCAGCAGAATGAAATACATTATGAATCCTGTATGAATTGACAGTTTATCATTTTCCATAGAGTTCTTCAAAAACTTTACATATAGCATATCTCCAAATAGGACAACTCAGGGGAAATATAAAGTGTACAAAAAGAAAATAAATTAGTAGCCAGAGGTTTACAAATTCTTTTGCAATTGTTGTTGTCTAGTTTGTTGCTTGTCTTACTGGGTGTGGGGGCAGAGTCTGACCATGTATGTTCTCAAATTTGTAATCCTCCTATGTCTGCCTCTCTAGTGCTTGACATCTAGTGCTTGCATCTCTATGTCAAGCAAAACTTCAGGGGCTAGATCAACATTCCTGTGACAGGAACGTTGTATCAGCTTTGGAAAGTAATTACTGTGAGGCTGTTTCTTCATTCAAAATACGGCAAGTATAACACAAACTAGCTTATTTAATGTTTAAAAATGGCATCAAATGCTCTATGAAAATGAAGGAGTGCTAAAGTATAAAACGTGTGTTGGGCTTTAGTGGGGTAGACACTATTTTCAAGGGATACTAGCAACATATCTTCAACCAACCTTTCAGAATCAACGATTATCTTTCTAAACACTTGTGTCTCAAGTATGTCACAGTTTTTCCAAAGGACTAAAGTTTATGATAGGCATGTTTTAAATTAGCTCTAGTGGCAGAAATTTTAATAACAAATTTAATTCTAAATGTTTTTCTAAGATGAGGAACGTTATTTAAAAAGTACCAGATCCATGTACTGGTAAGTAAAGAGATAGGTTGAGGTGCTCTGCTAAAGTCACTTGATTTACTTGAAGATTTTTCTCTTTGAGAGGTTTTTAACATAAAGTCATCAAAGTAACATCTTAAAGGAAAACAATACAGTTCCTTTACAAATATGTGCGTTTATAAAACATATTTGTCTAAGAAGATAAATACAAATTAATGCTCATATTAAAAACTGGCTATTTGGCCGGGCCTGGTGGTGCACACCTATAGTCCCAGCACTTGGGAGGCAGAGGCAGGTAGCTTTCTGTGAGTTCAAGGCCAGCCTGGTCTACATAGTGAATTCCAGGACAGCTGGGTCTACAGGGAGACCCTGTCTCAAAAAGACCAAAAAAAAACCAAAAAACAAAAACAAAAAAACCTGACTATTTGACCAAGAATGTTGTTCAGCGGTAGAGTTATTGGCTACCACAAGTGAGGATTCATCTGGCTCCACAAAGACACAACATCTATTTACTTACTATAATCTCCTCAAGAAATAAAGCCATTGAGTTCAACTAACAATTTGGTTTGCTCTATTCAAAAATTCTGTCCTATGTTCTCAAAACACCTTCCTGAATAAAAGGGTTACAAAGAGGTTCACAATTAATAGCATCCCTAGAATTATCTTTAATGGGTAATGTAGTCTCTTCTTTTAAACCAAAAGAGTACAGAATAAATATCAACAATACAAGCGGAGCAATATTTCTGTATATCTGAATTTTGTGGTGTTTCTTTACCATTCTACTATCCTCAAGAGCTCCTGAGAGCACTTGTCATATATTGAGTATTTTACAAAACAAAATATATGTTGTACCAGCTCTTGAGATCAACACGGCATTGAAAAGGAACTTAATTACTGTGAGGAAATGTGTAAAATTCTGACAAGTATCTAGCTCTGAAAGTTGCATCTGAGGGTATCAAGTCTAATTATTGTTAAGGACGGGATGTGATTCATAGTTTTTCAGCACTCTTGTGAGCTCATTTGTGTATCCATAGTTCCAAATTTCCTGAAGAGTAAACACATGAGCTACAACTGAAAAGTAGATCCCTATGCATTCCAAATGACTAGAAACATCTACTCCATCCATGAAAACATTGTCAGCCCTGGCTAAATGCACTGGTTTTAAACCAAGTTCAGCATTCCAAATCAAAAGTGCTCCAGATTTATGAGAGCCAAGCCATTTGATTAAAAAAAAATTAGCTAATATTAGACTATAGGGCTATTTTATACTATAGTTCTGGTAGCATGCTATTTACCCAATATATCACCTGTATCTACAATTTGCTATTTCAATTCTTCTCAGACATGATTATTCACAATCAACAAACAGCTATAATTAAATGCAGGCAAACAAAAGCATGATATGCTTTGTGGTGCCTGCAGATTATTCTCATATATGAGATATAATTACTGATGATGAGTTTTTACTAGATACTTTTCCCTGCTTGCTTTATATCAGCAATTTTAATATCAGCATATGCATATTTAAATCATCTTTTGAATAGTGTGCATCTTTCCTTTACATTCCACTGTAGTAGTTAGCTTTTGGGTGGATTCCCTGAATGAAATTACTCAGGTATATAAGCACATATTGAACATGAGTGGAAGCAAAATTAAGGATATTATTTTGACTAGATCTGCAATTATATGCTTTATTATTATTTACATTCCTGACTTAAAAAATGCTTTAAATCATTTAAATTTTTCTCTGTTTCAACATATTGGCAAGTGCTAGTGCTACTGGAGGAAAAGATGATTTGAAATGCTAATATGGTATGGAGAGATAGAGCTGTCCAAAAGAGTTTGGAGTAAGTAAGCCTTTCAAATCTAATCCAGACTGGCGGTGGGAAATGGTAAACAAATGTGCATGTCTCTGGCTTTGTTACCAAAGGAGGGGGATGGCCTCCAGCTCGTGTTATATTTAATAACATGGTTTAGTGGCAAACAGCCTGGGCTTAAAATTGGGAAGGTTCACAGAGGGAGAGAGAGAACATTTCCTAAGGTCACTTGAGTGCCTCAGGCAAGACTTCACCCTATGGATGCTTATTCCACTGCTTTTATTTACCCTTTGCAATCTGCTTTTATTAAGGGTTCTGTGTTGGTATTATAAATTCTAAGAATTGGCTCAGAGGTTAAGGACACTGACTGTTTTTGCAGAAGAGCCAGGTTTGAATCCCAGCAGCCACATAGCAACTAACAACTGTCTGAAACTCCAATTCCAGGGGATCTGATGGCTTCCCTGTCCTCTACAGGCATTGCATGACATGAGTGCACTTACACACATGCAGGCAATATGTGTATACACATAAAAAGCAAAAATGATAAAATATTTTTAAAGTTAAAAAAATATGTATTTTACAAACCCATATATAACTTCTTATATGATGATGAATTTGTTGAAGAGTCGCAATACACATGGCTTAAATGAGGAGCCACTCTGTAAAAAAATGTTATTGTGACTGATGTGTTTAGCACTAAGGAAGGTCTGCTATCTATCAGTGCATAGGAAGCTGCTCCAAAAATTCTTGCTTGAAACAAGTAAGTGATGATCATTGCACCAGCTGAGAGGTTCTGTTGATCCAGTCAGACTGGACCCTTCTTGCTGGGATAACATGATTTTTTCCTCTTCTGGAAGGAGCGCTGAGGCCTGGAATTCTGAGAATTAGCCTCACATATGTGATATTTGACTGGGAGTCCCTTGGGTGGCCATGTTGACTAAACCTACGGCTTTCATTATCGATCAGTGCATTCTTGTTTTCATAGTAAGGGGAAATCAGTGGATCAAACTGCAAAATGCTGGACCTGAGAATTGGAAGCATTCAATCTATTACGATCTATTTGATAAAGTAATTCAAATAACGAAACTAAATTCATACTACAACCATGATTGCAAGAACTATAAAATCAGCTTCTAAAGAAAATGCAAGGCACTTGTTTATAGACCGATTTGGAGGCATTAGGAAAACAATATCTTGAACATGGTTATCGATAAGCTGATCCAAAGAGTTAACTGGATGTTAAGGCCACCCTGGTCTACGTAGTAAGTTCCAGGCCAGCTGGGGCCACAGGGAGACCCTGTCTCAAAAAGACCAAAAATATATATAGCCTCCATCTTTTGCAAAAAGAAGTTTCTTTGATGAGTGGCATATAGTATATACTTGTCTGTAACTATAAATATCCATATTTAGTATAGGGTAAGAAATTTCATTTATCTAGAAATATGATGGAAATAGTGTTTTCTCTAGGATCTATGACCTCTTCAGTCATATATGTATTGCTGTGTTTACAATGCTGCCTGTGAGTTTATTCCCAGAGAGAGGATGTTAAGTCCAATAAGATAGTTGTTGATTACTCCTCAGATAACAGTGCCCCTACTGGACCAATTGAGATAGTTTGCTAGTTGTTGTGGTTATTAGGCCTTAGGGTTGGTTGGACCATTGAGTGATATTCTTCCTTAGCAGCTTACAGGGTATCCTCCAGAACTATGAGAGGCAAACTTCAGGATGAAGGCTTCCAGGTCAGTTCTTGCTCCATTGCTCTGAGTCTCGTGTCTGAGGTAGTATGTCCTGTCTTCAGCCATACAATCTTTTCTTCCAGTTCTGGGAGATAACCAAGAGCTCTGGTAATAGCCCATGTTATTTTGGGAATCTCTTGGAGCACTCTCAACAGCTACTCTAAGGGAGGTCTCTCCTGTCTATCATTGTATTCCTTGTCAGAGAGCCCCAAGGTATACATATGTACTAATGTTCATATGTTCAGGTACTGTATGTGCATTTATTAGGGAGTTTAAGAGGTAACACATTTCACTCTGGCGTCCCTAGCCCCCAAGATCCATTCATCTCTACTACTCTCCCCCCTCATCTGACCTCCCTCTTCCCTCCCCAGTCCAAGCTTCTGCATTATCCTCCCTCTCCCCATTGTAACACCCACTTCCCACTATTCTTCCTCTCCTGAGCTCCTCCCCCACCAAGACCCCCTGCATGTCCCTCCCTCCTCCTCTCCCAGTGTAGACTACAGAATACCACAGCTGGGAATATATGTCTGAGAGAGGCCCAGTCCTAGGTGACATATCTACAGTGGAACCTCTACACCTAAGACTCATGGAACATAGTGGAAGGAGAGGTAGAAAGAAAACTAGTGCATCCCTCAGCTCTCACCAATGAAGTCTCCTTATACAACAGAGTGTGAAGCACATAGAAGACCACAACTGGTCAACTTTTAAAGAATGAGAAAATTCACAGTGTGTGTCCCTGGGTAGAATTCCTATATCAAAATTCTCCCACCCTCTACCCAGGGATAATTGTGGAAGAGGGGTGGAAACATTGTAACAGTCAGGGTTGGTCCATGAACACAGAGAAGCAGAGATTTTCAGGCCACCAGAAGCTTGCACATATCAACTTTTGGTAGTGGTGGCATTGAACACAGGACCCATGCTAACTCAATCAGACAAGGGCCCAGAATGGAGCTAGGGAAATGAGTGGTGGGTCGGCCTAGTCTGGAAACTATTGTAGACCAATTACTACTAGATGAGAGAGACTAGGCCTTAACAATGGTCAATTTCTAGACCAGTGAATGAAATTTCACCAAAGGATATCTGGGCACAAATACTTGACTGCATATGACTTAACATGTATGTTGGAATACATAAGGTCCAGTGAAAGGGTGTAAATTTAATTATGAATTGATGTATAAAATATATGAAAGCTCAATAAAATTGTTTTAAAGTCCATGAATGTAGCAATAAGAACTAAATGTGATGTGCTGTGTGGGCACAGTAGAATTGAGTGGTACTCATAGGATAATAAACTTTTGTGATACTAACATTATATTAAAGATATTTTGATTTACAGAAAGTATTAATGGTTGAAAACAAAGGTGAAAATATAGATTTAGTATGGATTATTGTTCATTCATAATTTTTTGCATTTAGCTAGTAATGATCCCAAAGTTTTCAAATTCATATCCATTGAACCTGAAAGCATCAGGAATTCTCATTAGGAATGTCTCAGGTGTGTATCATCGCACAGCAGTTAAAAATAATTTACAGGAGTTACTGCTGGTGTAAGCATGGACTAGGATTTTTCTTTTTATTAAAAAATGTTTAGAAATAGGAAAAAATTAATATCCAGATACTTACAAAAATAGTGCAGAAACTGACTGCATCAAAACAAAAATAAAAACAAATAGTCCTGAACTTTTACTTAGAATTATTCAATAGCTGCAGGAAATTTTGAAGGTCGTTTCCTGACCCAAATGTGAATGTAATATTATCTGGTTTATTTTCTGACTCCACATCAAATATTCTTCTTTATACTTCTGTGTTTAGCATCAACCTTTCTTTGACTACATACACAAAATAACAAAATACTAGGGATTTTAAAAGTAAGCTTAAAAAGAAAGTTTATTAGTGAATAGAGTTCTTGCTTCTCCCACCCTGAACTCATTCTGTGTCCACACTAAGGTGTCCTTGTTCTTCTGAGTGCTTCTTAGCCCCTAGTTATCTCTCCAGGAGCATCACCTGAATTCTTTGGACTCATTTTCTACTTTCATGTGCATGAACTTTCCATAATATTAAATTCTTATGCACAAATAATTGCACAAGAAAGCACGTAATTAATGTTAACTGAGGCATTTGTATTCAGACACCCAGGCCTTTAAGTCTTTGTCTGATATATCTTAGTTTTGAACTCACTGGTAAATTCTTCCATTTTCTTCCCTCAATGTCTTCATATGTAAAAAGAAGATAGAAACGTTGGCTCCCTGAGTTCCTGGAAAGATTAAATTGGAAATTTTTTTAGAGTCCCTTGGACTTTTCCTGCATGAGCCAAGTGCTTCTATAGTAACCACATAATGAACATTGTGAAATGAACATCGTGAAACACCTCAGATTTCTCTAAATCATTTGAAATGATTGATAGTAAATATTTTGAATTAAGGAACAAATGAAAATGAAAGCCCTGAGTTCTCTCAAGGGTTTGTCAGCTCAACACTCTACTAAAATATAGGACTTACAAGCTTAGAGTCAAACGGATGTGTGCTGGATAAAAATTATTCAGTCATTGCAAAGGGAATACATATAAAATCCTCTTTGGAAAATATTTTATGGTTAGTTAACTTATTGCTCTTTTGGTCTTAAAATTAATTTGTTGTTAATAATTCGCCTTATTTCTGAAACCTGTTTCAGTTGAAAATTTGTTTCTTATAATGTGGAATTTTCCTTTATACTATTATCCCTTAATTATCACCCAATATGATAGTTTAAGCTCTCATTTTCAGACACTCCTTACAGCTATCTTTTATTCATGTTTTTAAATTTTAATCATGTGTTTGTGTGTAGTTATGCGCACGTTAGTGCAACTGCCATGGAGACCAGAGGACACTGGATCCCCTGAAGCTGGAGTTACAGGTAGTTGTGCAATTCTCCATGTGGATTATGGAAACTGATCTCAGGTTCTCTACAAGAGTAGTATTAGGCAATTTGTGTAGTCACTTACAGCTAACTTCTGGGGTTTAACCTCTCAAATGATGGACTGTAATACTATTTATATTTGTTTCAAGATAATTTGAAAATGTGAAAATCTGGTACATCCATGTTTCCTTGAAATCAATGGTAGTAATTATGTCATCCTTATTTGGATTCTGTCTATAATTTGCATTTACCTGTTTATCTGTATATTAAAAATAATTTAGCTGGGCATGGTGGCACACGCCTGTAATCCCAGCACTTGGGAAGTAGAGGCAGGCAGATCTCTGTGAGCTCAAGACC
>NW_008359075.1:1364012-1375573 GCF_000622305.1 Nannospalax galili
CTTGACTTTTTACACAGTTATAATTGCATGCTTTGCTTTGCAGTCTTTTCATTCTGATTAAAGTAGTATACTCTAAAACATTTTTCCTTACCTTTATTTCTATCTTTAGTATTGGAAAGATAATCTTCCACAAAACCTTGCTGGAATAAAATACCAAATATTTCGTTCATTTCTGGTATTGCCTTCTGTAATTCTCTTTCAACTCTTGTGCTCCAAATACCACAAAGGCTTTATACCATGGCAAAGCTTCCGCCTTCTTTGCTTGTGAACACAATTGCATTATAGAGGATAAACTGCAGTTACTATAGCTTGATTAAGAATTCACACCTTGGCTGACCTTTTATTTCTAAAATGTAGGCACATGAAGCTGCAGAAGGAGCACATTGGTTTTGGGTGTGCTAGAATTTGCATGACTGGGAAGATGTTTTCTAGAAACATCTGTCAGTCAAATAAATCATAGATAATACTACTGAAGGGTCATCAGTGACTCTACTCCACTTTTTGTCATAATGACTACACATTTGCTGGAGAGATGGCTCTGTCAGTGAAGTGGTTTTAATGTCAGCATGAAGACCTGAGTTTGGATCACCAGTATATCTAGATAAAGCTCCTCCTGCAGTGAGCCCCTGTAAACCCAGTGCTGGGGAGGCAGAGGTGGGAGAATCTTTGGGGATTACAGGCCAGTCAGTCTAGCTGAGTTGGTGAAATTCTGGTGCAGTGAGAAATCCTGTATCAAAAATTAAGACAAAGAGTCATAGAGGAAGACATATAATGTGTACTACTGTCCTATGTATACACATACATCCACACAAAAATAAAAAATTCTCTCTATATATAATATATATTTGCATAAATATCATGTGTGCTTATGAAATCAGCAGTGAACTAAGTTTTGAACTCTCCTACAACTGAGAATCTACCAAGTCTTAAAATTCCTTTGTAGAGCTGGCATACTGAAGTTCAAACTAAGAACAAATTTGTGTAATTTAAAGTTAATGTACTGAAGCTGAAGATCTGTAAGTTTTGGATTCTATCCTAACATGTGCATGCTTCTGCATGCATACATTTGTGTAATCAAAAGCTAAACAAATTATAAATCAAAATAAAACATTGACCGTCACAATTATGTATATATAAATTTGTATAAAATGTATTCTGTCAAGTCAATGGACAAGACTTTTGGCATATTTATAATTAAAACATGGGTTTTCAAACTATTTAATATTTATGTTATTATTTCTTTTTCTTTTAATCATAACTAAAAGGAAACTGATGCTGAGTAAAGAACAAGTGGAGCTGGATATGTCGACTCATGCCTGTAGTGCCAACAGTAGGGTGAGTGAGGCAAGAGAATTGCCTAACTTTGTGGCCACTGTTTACTGCATAGTGAATTGCAGACCACACAAGGCTACATTAAAAAATATAAAGAAATAGCCAGACAATAAGCAAATGGAAACTTTGGTGTTGACTAAATCTCTGTTCTCAACCAGATCTTCTCATGTATTCTCTCCTGCCTACAATAAGAGATGAACACGGGGGTAAGTTGAGGAAGTATCTCCCAGCACACAAACAAAAACTTGTTTGATAAAAGAGTTAGCCTATTCTACCCCTCAAAATCCTAGACATACGAACTTTGTCCTAATCAATTGAGAAACAGCTCCATTTTTAATATTAGAGAAACAGCTTTAATATTAAAAAGCATGCATATGCATTACTCTTAGCTTCTTAAAGTTGTAGAATTGCTTGCAGTGGAATTCCACACTCCATTTGGAAATCTGACAGGATCACTGGGTCATTTCTTATGCTTTTTCAAAGATACTTAAGAATGCCCTGTAGAATAAACATATAAGTCATGCTGAAATATATATTCTTTGTGATATGCCTATGGGTCAAAACATTATGGTCATTGATACCTCAATTTGCAAGTGTTTATAAGTGTAACTGTATTAAAATTTATATTACACATTATATTAAAACTGCTTCCATGCATTTAAAAAATGAGAGCTATGTTTAAAGTTTTCAAACAACTAAGTAATTTCAAGATTTTGCATTGAATATGGCATGCAGAATCAAGGAGTATGGCATATACCATCATATTTTCAAACCTCTGTTGCAAATGTGGTAATACATAGCATCTAGAATCTATTTGATATGGAATGATTTGGACTAAAACTTGGTTTGTTTGCTTGTTGTTGTTTTTTGTTTGTTTGTTTGTTTGTTTTTAGACAGGATCTCCCTGTACCCCAGCTGTCCTAGAACTAGCCATGTAGACTAAGCCGGCCTTTATCTCACAGAGATTTGCCTACATCTGCCTCCCAAGTGATATGATTAAAGGCATGTGACACCACACCTGGGAAAAGGAATTTTCTTAGTCTTTCTTGCTAAGTAGATTTGAGAAAAGCAACATAATTTCTAAGAAATATCTTTATCGAATACATATGACATAAAAGTTATTTCCGGGCTCATTGGGAAATTAATTGGAATAAGAGTCATGTGGAATTATCCACATCTGAATAAGTTAGTCTGATTTGATATGCTCTTTCTTGCTAAGTGCTAAAAATAGTTATTACTTATCGCCTGATCTTATGGCTAAAATGGTACAGGTGATTTCCAGGAGTAACTGCAAGACACTGTTTTATGTTCTTCAATTCAAATCCCTGCCAAAGACATCTCTGCATGACCAGAAGATTCGGTGCAGTTCAGAGAGAGCCAATTTTCAATTTTGTGGCTCAAGCTAGACTGGGTCTGTCACATTACAGCATATCCCACATTATTCCTTGATTCATAGGGTGCAACTGCTGATCCTGTACTGCCGTTTGACCAAAGTTAGTTCTCATAGACACAGACCATAACTAACAACCACTCTGCCAACACATGATTCAAGAATGCCGTGTGGAGAGATTTTTCTTTTTAGTGAAATCAATAGCAACTAAGCTGCTTGCTGAATGACACTGCTCCAAGCACTGTAAACACTGTGATCAAGAAATTCAACTTCAACCTCTTGCTCCTGGCTCACTAAGAACTTTCTCATAGCATGAAACTGAAAATAAGCAGAATGAGTACAGTAGGGGTGCTTATGTATTGATGCCAAAAGAGTGCCTTTTCTCTAAACAGTGCACTAAAGCTTGGCTTTATGTAAATAATGAAGTCAGCCAATTATTCACATCACACCCAGGACCTATGAGTTCCAGACCTGAGGATACCTGGTTAGCCAGCAATGTGGTGCTGACTATCTATGACATCAGCATTTAAGGGGAAAAATAAAGAAAAGCAGATTAAGTACTTGTAAAGTTTCTTTCCTGTAAGTGACTAAGTATGTAATTCTCAACCTAAAATTCAGAAAATCAGAAATCTTAAATTTCCATTTGTAACACAGTAATAAAGATGTTCGGTATTATTATTATTGTATTTTTTATTTTGTCAATTAATATTTTATTGAATTTTCATGCATTTCATACATCTTAATCATATTTAAACTCCCTCCCCTATCTGCACCCCCATAGCTCCAATACCAGATTTCATGCATTTGGTCATATATATTAAGGCCTATTGAGTCCTTCAGTGTGAGTTCATCCAGTGAAGTCTAGTCAGTCTATCTAAATACACTCCCTTAAAGATCAATTCTTCACTCAGTAGTAATCAGCTGCCAACATTTCCTCAGTTAAGATTAATGCCTCCTCCTCATTTCC
The DNA here is from genome assembly GCF_000622305.1 of Nannospalax galili. NCBI lineage: Eukaryota > Metazoa > Chordata > Mammalia > Rodentia > Spalacidae > Nannospalax > Nannospalax galili. The sequence goes on from NW_008359075.1 coordinate 1,367,702, forward strand.
CCTGTTCCATTCTGGGTTTTTGTCTGATGAGTTTGCATGACTGTAATGAATGCTGTCACCGTTACTGTAAGTTTATATGAGCAAGTTCCCAGAGGCCTGGAAGACTCTGTTTGCTTATGATCATACACCAGTCCTGGCTCTTACAATTTTTCTGCCCCCCCCACCTTCCACAGTGGTTCCTGAGCCATAGGTAAGTGGGACATAACACAAGAATCCTCTCTAGCGATATACACAAAGCAGCTTCTTATTCTTTAAACTTTGGCCAGGTGTTGCATTCTGTGTGTATCACCCTCTGTTGCATGAGGAAGTCTCCTTGGTGAGAGTTGAGAGATGCAATAATGTTCTTTCTATCCCTCTTCCATTTTGTTCTGTGAGCCTCAGGTGTAGAGGTCCCATTGCAGATGTGTCACTTAGTATTAGACATCTCACAGATGTCTTATTAACTTATTCTCTGTGTGTGATCAATTGTACAACTCTATAATAGTCTCTGTTGCAAAAACAAACAAACAAACAAACAAAAAGCTTCTTTGATAAGTAGTGAATGGCATACTTGTCGGTAAATATAAGGGTATTTATTTAGCAAACAGTGAAAAATTATATTCGTCTAAGGATGTGATACAGAGTTTTCTACTGGATCTATGACTACTTCAGCCATGCGTATTTGTTTATATTTATAGTGCCACACATGAGTTCCCCTGCCATTGAGAGGACTTTAAGTCCAATTCAATAAGCTGTTTGTTACCCAACAGATAGACATGCCGCTGCTACACCACTCTTTTTTTGTTGTGAAGGTCATTGTTGGGTTTTGAGACTTTAAAACTGGGGTTCGACCATAGAATGATTTTCTGCCTTATCAGCTTTCATAGTGTCCTCGAGAACTTGAGAACTACTCTTCAAGGAGAAGCCTTCCAGGTCAGTTCAAGCTCCATTGCTCTAAGTCCCGTGTTTCTAAAATGTGCCCTATCTTCAGCAAAAAGGTCTTACATTCAAGATATGGGAGGTTATCAAGGGCTGTGGCAATACCCTGTGTTATTTCGGAGTCTCTCGAACTACCATGACCAACAACTGGAGGGGAGCTTTCTTCTGACTGGCACAGTGTTTCTTCTTATATGGCCTTCAGGTACACATACACAATCATGCTTAGATATTGTATGTATATTTTTCAGGAGGTTTTTGAACTACTATATTTACCTCTGGCTTTTCCCACCACCTAAGCTTTAATTTTATCTCATCTCTCTCTCTTTCTGTCTAATTTTCCTCCTCGCTCTCCAGTTAAAATTCCTCTCTTTTCCCCTTGATAATACCAGTATCCAATTATGCCCCCTCTCTTGAGCTCCTTCTTCCCCTTTTCACTATTATATTTATTTAACCCACATATTCCATTAAAGAAAAAACATTTACTACGCACCTAATAGATGCCAGGCACAATGCAAAATTGTGAGAGAAAAGAAACATCCTATAATGATATGCATCTTAAATGGTCTCAGTGACTAAAATGCAAATATCTGTGTTCTTTTTAGTTTTATTCAGGCCACAACTCTCATATTTCCAAGGTAGAAGTGAATTATCTGGTAATATAGTCTTCATACTCTCACCAGGCACACTATGGATTTTTCTCCTCTTTTTCTTTTCTTTTTTTTTTTTTTTTTAAGACAGTGTCTCTCTAGCTTCAGCTGGCCTGTAACTCTCTATGTAGACCTTGACCAGGATGACCTTGATCTCACAGAGATATGGCTGCCGCTGTCTCCCGAATTCTAGGATCAAAGGTGTGTAACACCATACCTGGGAACTTGAAAGGTTCTCTTAAATAAGATTTGTCCTGGAGGATGGGTTTGGACCTCCATCTGTGTAGCAGCTCTGATCTCAGCAGACTGCCAGAGAGTGCTGAGTTCTGGCCTCCCTCTGCTGACCCTCTAGCAGAGGGCTTGAGAACACAGGGGACTGCTTGAGAGCCCTCAGATCCTGCCTCCACATGGTGGTGAGCTTCTCCTAATTGTGCTATACACATCCCACTACCTGGGATTTCCTGAGGCCCCTCTCAAGGCCCCAGGGCAAATCTGCTTTGGTTAGCTAAGGCTGAGATCCTATCAGACAGCCTGAGAGGGTGGGTTTCAACCTGCATTGGTGTAGCAGCTTTGATCCCAGAAAACTGCCAGAGAGTGCCAGGTTCAGGCCTCCCTCTGGGCTCCCTCTGGGTTCCCTCTGGCATAGGGGCTGAGAATACAGGGGCTTCTTGAGATTTCCCAGATCCTCCCTCCACAGGGTGAAGGATGCCTGAGTGTACCTAACTGGAACCTGAATTGGGCTTCTGTGGATACTCCTGAATAACTGATAAGAAGCCATCAGTTCCCCCCACATTAAACATGAGAGAACTTGAACCCTGCATCAACCAGCTTTATATAGCCAATAAAGGATCTAGGAACCCCAATAATACAAACAGAAGCATACATCAATGTAATTCTCATATCAGAATAATAAACAACAAAATAAATTCTCATGCCAAAATCACAAAGAAAGAATAATAATATGGAAAGCCAAATGCTATGTCCCCACCAAACTCCACCAATCCTGTAGAAGAGTTCTACAAGGATAAACCCCTAGAGATAACCCAGGACCCTAAATTTAAAAGAAAAATCATAAACATGATCAAGGAATTCAACAAATTTAAAAACCACACAAACAAACAAATCAAAGAGCTAAAAGAAGATAAGGATAAACTTCTGAATGAATTCACAAAAGAGAAACATTGAAGAAAATTCAGACAGAAATAAAAAAGGAAGTGCAAAACTCAATAATCCAAATTGAAACAACATGGGAAAGCCTCACCACTAGAATGAATGAAATGGAAAACAGAATACCAACACTGAAGGATAAAGTTGAAGAACTGGACCACTCAAGCAAAGACTATAAAAAACTTTAAAAAAAAACACAGGAATGGAATATGCAAGAGATGTGGGACACCATGAAAAGACCAAATCTACAGATCATAGGAATAGAGGAAGGAGAATTTCAAGTTAATGGTGTTGACCAGATCTTACACAGGATTGTAGAAGAGCATTTCCTAAAATTAAGGAAAGACATCCCCATACAAATACAGGAAGCACATAGAACACCAAATAGGATCAGAAAAGAAACTCCCCATGACATATCATAGGAAAAACACTAAGTGTACAAAACAAAGAGAGAATACTGAAGGCAGCAAAAGAGAAACAAGTCATATAAAAAGAAAAGTCCATCAGAATTAAAGCTGACTTATCAATGCAAACTATGAAAGCTAGAAGAGCCTGGAGCAAGGTATTTCCAGTTCTAAATAACAATAGATGCCAGCCTAGAACACTTTACCCAGCAAAAATGTCTATTATAGTTGAGGGAGAAAGAAAAATCTTCCATGACACAAATAGCCTGAAAGAATACATGTCCACAAAACCAGCCTTTCAAGGAATATTAGAAGCAATACAGAGCACAGAGAGAGAAACAACTATACCCCAGGGACAACAAAAGAAAATAAATAAAGGTACAATCTAGGAAACACAAAATTAGAGAAAACAAACAGCAATCAAAATGATGGCAACCAATACACATCTTTCAACAATAACTTTAAATACCAATAAACCAAACTAACCAGTCAAAAGACACAGGTAAGAGGAATGGATTAAGAAACAAAATCCATCTCTTTGCTATCTGCAAGAAACCCATCTCACCTTCAAGGACAGACACTACCTTAAGGTGAAAGGATGGAAAAGAATATTCCAAGCAAATGACACTAAGAAACAAGCAGGGGTTGTAATGATAATATCTGACAAAACAGACTACAAAGTAAAATTAATCAGAAGAGATAAGGACGGTCACTTCATACTGATCAAAGGAACAGTCAACAAGAAGTTATTACAATCCTTAACATATACACATATACAAATGTTTTTATATTTGTGCACCCAAATTCATAAAAACAACAATATAGGACTTTAAGACACAAATTAACCCCAACTCCATAATAGTAGGGGACTTTAATACCCCACTGTGGCCATTAGACAGGTCAACTTGACAAAGAAAAAACAGAGAGACATCTGAATTAAATGATACCATACATCAAATGGACCTAACAGACATCTTTCCAATATTCCACCCAAGCACCAAAGAACATTTTCTATTCAGGACCCCATGAAGCTTTTTCAAAAATTAACCACATACTGGGCCACAAAACAAACCTCACCAAATAGAAAGTCTTTGAAATAATTCCATGATTTCTATAGGACCACAATGCAATAAAGCTCAAAATCAACTCTAGACAAAACCCTAGACACTACAGGAAGTTGTGGCATTGAACAACACATTACTAAACAATGAGTGTGTCAAAGGGGAAATTAAGAGGGGAATTTAAGAATTCCTGGAATTCTACGAAAGGGACAATAAAATACAACACAACCTCTGGGACACATTAAAAGCAGTCCTAAGAGGGAAGTTTATAGTTCTAAGTGCCCACATTAAAAAATTAGACAGTGCCCAAATAATTGACCTAACACTGCATCTCAAGTTGTGGAAAGACAAGAACAAATGAAACCCAAACCCAGCAGAAGAGAAGGACTAACAGAAATCATAACAGAAGTTAATGAAATAGAAACAAAGAAAACAATACACAGAATCAAAGACTCTAAGAACTGGTTCTTTGAAAAGCTAAACAAGATAGACAGACCCTTAGCCCAGTTAACTAAAATAAAGAAAGAGAAAATCTAAATCAACAAAATCAGAGATGAAAGGGGAAACATCACAACAGTCACCCAAAAGTTCCAACCATTATAAGGCAATATTTTAAAAACCTATATGACACTAAATCTGAAAATCTAAAAGAAATGGAAGGGTATCTGAAATTATGGGAACCACCAAAGTTAAACCAAGAAGAGTTCAACAGGTTGAACAGACCCATAACATATAAAGAAATTGAAACAGTAATACAAAGCTTCCCAACTGAAAAAAGCCCAGGCCCAGATGGATTTACAGCAGAATTCTACCAGACATTTAAAGAAGACCTCCAACCAATACTGCTTAAATTATTCAAAATGATAGAAACAGAGGGAGAACTCCCAAATTCCTTCTATGAAGGCAGTATCACTCTCATACCCAAACTGGGTAAAGGCACAACCAAAAGAGAAATCTAGAGACCCATAACCTTAACGAGCATAGATGCAGAAATTTTCAACCAAATACCTGGAAACCATATACAGAAACACATCAAAATTATCATTCACCATGATCAAGTCGACTTGATCCCAGAGATGCAGGATGGTTCAATATGCGCAAGTCAATAAACATCATTAATCATATAAATGGACTCAATGACAAAAAACACATTGTCATCTCAATAGATGCAGAGTAGGCTTCTGACAAAATTCAGCATGCATTTATGTTCAAAGTCCTAGAGCGAATTGGACTGGACAGAACATACCTCAACCTAATTAAAGCTATATAGAACAAACCCACAGCCAACATCATTGTAAATGGAGAAAAACTGGAAGCATTCCCTTTTAAATCAGGAACCAGACAAAGATGTCCATTATCTCCACTCCTTTTTAACATAGTGCTTGAAACTCTTGCTAGAGCAATAAGACAGAAAAAGGAAATTAAAGAATTACTAATTGGAAAAGAAGAGATCAAAATATCACTTTTTACAGATGATATGATACTATGCCTAAGAGATCCCAAAAGTTCCACCAGAAAACTCCTAGCACTGCTCAACACTTTCAGTATGGTGGCAGGTTATAAAATCAGTCTACAAAAATCAGTAGCCTTTCTATATACCAATACAAGCAATTGGAGAAAGAATACAGGGAAATGATCCAATTCACAATTACTGCAAATAAAAAAAAATCTTGGAATAAATCTGATTAAAGACACCAAAAATCTCTAAAATGAAAATTTTAAATCATTAAAGAAAGGGATTGAGAAAGACACCAGGAGATGGAATGACCTCCCATGCTCACGGATTGGAAGAATTAATATTGTGAAAATGACCATCCTACCAAAAGCAATGTATAGATTCAATTCAATTCCAATAAAAATCCCCATGACATACTTCAGAGAATTAGAAAAAAAAATCCTTAAACACATATGGAAGCACAAAAGACCCCAGATAGGCAAAGCAACCCTAAACACAAAGAGCAATGCTGGAGGGATTACTGTACCAGATCTCAAAGTATACTACAGAGCCATCATCATAAAAACAGCATGGTACTGCTACAAAAATAGACACATAGATCAGTGGAACATCATTAAAGATCGAAATTCTAGTACATGCAACTTCAGCCACCTGATATTTGACAAAGGTGCCAAGAACACACAATGGAGGAAAGACAGCATCTTCAACAAATGGTGCTGGCAAAACTGGATCTCCACATGTAGAAGAATAAGACTAGATCCTCATCTATCACCTTGCACAGAAGTCAAGTCCAAATGGATTAAAGACCTCAATGTGAAACTGGAAACCCTGAAACTATTAGAAGTAATATTGGCAGTAACTTACAAGATATAAGTGTAGGAAAGGATTTTCTAAAACAGACAACAGTTGCTCAGTAATTAAGGTTACAAATCAACAAGTGGGAGCTCATTAAACTAAGAAGCTTCTGTACAGCAAAAGAAATAATCAAAAAAGTGAAGAGAAAACCCACAGAAGGGGAAAAATATTCACTAGTGACACATCTGACAGAGGTTTAACATCCAGAATATATAAAGAACTAAAAAAACAAAGAATCAAGAAACAAAATGACCCAATGAAAAGTTGGGCTAAAGATCCAAACAGAGTTCTCAAGGGAAGAAATAAAGATGGCTAAGAAATATCTCAAAAAGTGTTCAACATCTCTAGTAATGAAGGAAATGCAAATTAAATCCACCCTAAGGTATCACCTTACCCCAGTTAGGCTGGCTAGGATCAAGAGAACAAATGATACCAAATGCTGGCGAGGATGTGGAGAAAGGAGAACACTCATTCACTGCTGGTGGGATTGTAAACTTATACAACCCCGATGGAAAACAATGTGGAGAACACTTAAAACCCTAAAAATTAACCTACCATACCATCTGGTCATACCACTCTTTGGCATACACCCAAAGGACTCATCATCCGAGACACTTTCACAACCATGTTTGTTGCTGCTCTTTTCACAATAGCTAAGAGATGGAAGAAACCTAAGTGTCCCTCAACTGACCAGTGGTTAACAAAAATGTGGTGTATTTACACAATGGAGTTCTATTCAGCAGTAAAGAAGGGTGAAATAATGAAATTTGCAGGTAAATGGGTGGAACTAGAAACTGTTATACTAAGTGATGTAACACAGACTCAGAAAAACAAATGATGTATGTTCTCCCTCATACGTGATCCTAGCACCAAATTCTCCTGAATTCCTTGTCCTTTCAATAAGATGATGCTATACAGATGTGACTTCTGCATGAAATAACTACCACCATCATGACTTCAGCTGAGCCTGATCGTGAAACATCATCACAATTGGGCTTGTTGAAGGTTTTGCTCGTTCATTAAAGGAGGGCCAATCAGGGTAATTGGACCTTCACCAGAGTATCCAGCCATTCTTCACAGCCAACTGTATGTAATTTGACCCTAATCACACATGGCCTCCTGGATTTGGGCATGGCCAAGTATACAGTCTGGGGAAGGCTAGGAAGAGAAGGCATGACCCATGCTGGGTAAAGGCTTTCCAGTGTGCATACCCTCAGGTCATACGTACACCTCAGCAACCCCTCAGTTATCTCGCAAGTAAGTTCAATAAATTCATTGGTTCCCAAGTAAAACTTTAATCAACCATTGGCTTGACATTAGAAACTTAAAAGGGAATAAGCATTGCTTAGCATCCCCAGGAAAAT
>NW_008359075.1:1379250-1391454 GCF_000622305.1 Nannospalax galili
TTCTAGTTCCATCCATTTACCTGCAAATTTCATGATTTCATCTTTCTTTACTGCTGAGTAAAATTCCATCATATAAATGAACCACATTTTCATTATCCACTCTCAGTTGAGGGACACTTAGGTTGCTTCCATCTCTTAGCTATTGTGAAGAGAGCAGCAACAAACGTGCATGTACAAGTGTCTGTGCAATAGGATGAGTTCTTTGGTATATGCCAAGGAGTGGTATAACTGGGTCAAATGGTAGGTTCATTTGTAGTTTTCTAAGAGTTCTCCACACTGCCTTCCATAGGGGCTGAACCTTCCATAGGGGCTGAACCTTTTTTTAAAAAGGATTTATAGTCTCTGGCACTGTGTTTTCTTGCTTGTTTGTTTATTTGTTGTTTGTTTTTGCTATATGTTCTTTAGCTATGTACATGCACTCATATGTCCTGTATGTGCATTTTTCAGTAGGACTTTGAACTAATACATTTTCCTCAGGTTTATCATACTCCCAGAACAACACAGCCTATTCCAGCAGTCCTTTATTGCCTCACAGAACTTGAAAGGAACACCCTGTTCCTGAAGACAGGCTGAACTTTTGATGAAGATCTCAGAGCAATCCATCTGGAAATAACCTAGAAGACTTCCTTTCTGAAGACTAGTTCTCATGGTATCAGAGGATATTATACAAGCTGCCAAGGGGTACAAAAAACAATCATTAGGTTTACCCAGAGCCATAAGCCTAAGAAATAGCAATGCCTGGCCCAGCAAACTATCACTACTGCAGTAGTATTGGCCCTTTTATCTGGGGGGTAATCAACAGCTATCTAATTGAAATTAAGACTTACTAACAGGGAGAAACTCATGTGGTACTGTAAACATAGCCAAATACTCATGGCTGGAGAGGCCATCGATCCTAAAGAAAAATTTACTTTTTTCATATCCCTGGAACAATGTATTTTCTTAATGTATGCTAAATATGCTAAATATGTATCCTTATATTTACAGACATGTAGCATTTCACCATTTGAGGAATCTTCTTTTGCACCAGATGGAGACTATTATAGAGTTCCAGAAATGGGAAAACACAAAGAATAGGTGTCAGTGAGACACTTAATACTAAGTGACACATGTTTAGTTCAACTTGACACAAAGGATGAATGCATCTTTCAACTCTCACCACAGAAGTTTCCTTATGCAGCAGATGATGATTAACATAGAAATGCACAACTGGCCAGCGTGCAAGGAACAAGAGGCCACACAGTGCTTATCCCAAAATAGAACACCGATTTCAAACATTTGCCACCCAAAGCTCAGGGATGATTGTGGAAGAAGAGACAGAAATATTGTATAAGAAACAGAGGGAGTGGGACACTACAAGGAAGCAAAGTCTTCCACATATCTGGTCAGATACTCATATGAACTCACACAATTGTGACAGCATGCACAAGTCCTATGCAGGCTACAACCTGGCATAATCCCAGCATAGTCTTGGGGAACTGATTACAAATTCCCAACCCAACTAAAGGAACTTTTGGTTAACTCATGACTGTCAGGAAGGGGAGAAATAGTCTATTACAGGAACGAGACTCTTGGTGGGCCCAGTGGATGGACCCACAGTGAAGAAAATTTGGAAATACAAATCACTCTCTAAGCCACATTTTATAAGCATATGTAAAAATATATAAACAAGTAATATATGTATATATATAAATATGCACATTAAAATGGGCTAGGGGCAGTGGAAGAAGGTACCGATAGATGAGGAAATCCAAATAATATCAAATGATTTTGTATAAAAGTTACAGAAATTGGGGGCTGGAGAGATGGCTCAGTGATTAAGAACACTTGGTGTTCTTACAGAAGACCTGGGTTCACATCCCACCACCCACATGGCAGCTAACAACTGTCCATTACTCCAGTTGCAGGGGATCTGACAGCCTCTTCTGTCCTTCTTGGCCATTGCATGACACAGGTGCACTTACCTACATGCAGACAATATATGCATACACATAAAATAAAAACAATAAGTAAAATGTTTTTAGGAATAGCAGAAATTCAATAAAAACCTAAAATTATTTTGTAATTAAAATATAGTTATTTTTAATTATGTGTATATGTGTGTAGGGGGGGTCATATACATATATGAATTCTCATGCCTACAAAATCCAGAAGCAGGTGTCAGATCCCCTGGGGCTAGGTTGCAGGGAGTTATGAACTTCCTGATGTAGGTGCTAGGAACTGAACTCAAGTGTTCTGTAAGAGCAGTCTCTATTCTTAATCAACAAGTCATCTCTTCAGCCCTTGAAAGCAATTCTTGACAAAGTATTGTTTGGCTGTCTATATTATTTCAAAAGAAGCACAAACTTTATGTACCAAATATATCATATTTCTGTGTTTGGGGTGAAATTCAATAAATAATATGATATTCCAATCTTTATGACATACTGATTAGTAGTTCAATGTAAAGTAAAAATGATTTTAATGAAAATTTAGGAAAAACATTCACATTGAGTTCATAAATTATAGAGTTTATATGGGATTTGTCCTGGGTAGTTTATTAACTTGACACAAACAAGAATCACCTAAGAGCCTCAATGGAGGAATTTCCCAAAGTACATTGGCTTATGTTCTTACGTGTGAGGAATTATTTTGACTGTTGATTGATGTGGGAGAGCCCAGCCACTATGAGGGTGCCAACCCTGGACAGGTGTTCTTGTGTTGTATAAGAATGTTGGCTGAGAATGAGTCAGTAGGAGAAAGCCAGTAAGCAATATTCCTCCATGGTTGCTGCCTCTGCCCCTCCAGGAGTCTTTGACTTCCTTCAATGGTGGATTATGACCTGGAAGGAAATAAACAATTTCCTCCCCAAACCATATTTGGTGATGGTTATCACAGCAACCAATAGCAAAGACAGGATTATACAGATGAATAAGGTGATCTTTATAATCCCCTTGGATTTAAAATGAAAGGGTTTAATAATGTATCACATCGTGAGATTTCAGAGTCAACAATTTCAACTTCCAGGTGATGGAGATGTATTTTATTTTCATTTGTTTGAACTAAATCCTTACACAGCAGCAAGAGCCCTCATCTTACATTAAGAGATGTGATTCAGCACTGGAACCCAGCTAAACTGAAAGCTTCAGGGTTATACCTCATGAACTACCATAGCAAAAGTGTTAACCACTTCTTTAAAGCTCTGTGGAATGTGGCTGTAATTCTACATGAAGCGCCGACAACAACAAAAATACAAAAATGCAACAAAAAACTCGTTGTTATCCAAATTAGCTGATGTATGTTCTGCTACTTAGAAACAAGTGTGATTTAAAATATTTTTAATTAAAATATGAGGTCAGAATTATTAATAAGATCCAGATGACTCATTATACAGCATAAATAACTGTGAAGTGTCCAGGTGTCAATTTTAGCTATAAACAAAATTGCATAAGAAGCCTGCTGCCTTCCAGAATTACCTAAGCAAAAAAGCTTCCGTTTATTTTTTAATGCAATCCTATAGACTCCTTGGGAGATTAAAAAATCTTACAGATTTATTCAGCTAAATGAAATAACTAAGTTCTTGAAAATACTGTCTAAAATGTTGCTATACTTGGAAGGAATTGAATTTTTTATTATATGTGCTTATTTATAGCCCAATTATCTAAAAGCTGCAACAGGAATTAATATACCAGTAAATGATATCTGGAAAAATTATATTTTCAATCTGAATTCTAATTTATAGTTTACCACATCATATTACCTTTACCTGTCTTGCACTGTGGTCTTTAAATAAATAGACTAGAAAATTGTTTGCTGGGTGCTTGTAGAATCTGAGATAATAAAAATAGGGTTGGGAGCTATCTCAACATAATCTAGGTTTGTTAAGAAGCCTAAAGAAATGCCAAATTTTAGTGTCTTTATGAATTACTACTATAAATAAGCCAGATCTGTTGGAAAACTGAGATTTTAAAATCTTAGCTTACAAACTAGACATTATGACTACAGAATAATTTATTTTCCATTTTATTTTTATAGCATAAATAATTAACTATCTTTGGGACACTAAAACAGGTTATATGGTAAAAATTCATAAGAATTTTGAATCTATAAAATGCCATTTTTTCTGGAATAAAAATCCAAACAGAAAAATATAAAATAAAGGTCTTTAGCTAACCTTTTTAAAAAAATTAGCCTTGATTTTGATAGCAGGTATTCTTAATAAACATATTAAATTGACTTCCAGAATAAAAGGAGGAAAGCAAGTAAATATAAATAGAGGTAGCTAGAAACTCAAAAGTGGATCCGCCTTCTGGAATTTTCTATTGCATGTGAAGTATTCCCTAGAAATTATTAATCCAGTATGCTATCTTCATTTTATGTAATGGATGTTGTGAATGCAGTAATAAGAGCAACCCAAAAGAAGATGAGCACATAATATGGCTTCACAAAGATGCAGATTTTCTGACCTTGTAAATGCTAAACCTGTCAGATACGCCGTCCAAGACCTGTAAAAGTCTGTAATAGCTATCTATAGCTCTCTAGTGTTAGGTCCATGGTTCCTGAAAGAACACTTCAGAAAACATGAAAGTAGGCATTACTTTGTTTATTAAAATATTATTAGGTTGATAATCCCTAAAAGACTTTAGGGTCACCTCTTCAGAGGGGGGAATGTTAGAGTATCAAAAAGCCCCCTCCAAAAAAGAAAGAGTACACGAAGTTGTTCAGCAAAAAGTGATGGGGAGATATGGGAGGAGCAGGAGGGGAGGGAGTGGGCATGGATTTGATCAAATCACCTTATAAGCATGTATGAAATTTTCAATAAATTATTTAAATATTAAAAATAATATATTATTAGATTGGTTATTTTTTTTGAGACAGTTCTCCCTGTAACCCCAGCTGGCTTGGAGCTCACTGTGTAGACCAAACTGGCCTAGATCTCATAGAGATTTGCCTAATTCTGCCTCTTGAGTGCCAGGATCAAAGGTGTACATCACCATCCTGCCTAGGTGTTATTTTTTAAACTTATTACCTGGTGTTTCTTGACATTACATGTTAGAATAGTTCTGGATATGTATTCTCTAAGTTTTTCATAATTGCATCTTATACCTTATACCTTATTTTGACATCTTCCCATTTCAGGAAGAAATTAAGATACAATTAAATGGATAACACATTGCACTTCAGAGTTGCAGGGTAGTGGCAAAAACAGATGCTAAAGCTGCAATTCAATACGATGTGATATCAACTATGATCATGCATTAGGTAAGCATGCCAACCCAACTGAATCATGCATTCTTATATGTAGAGTATTGAAGATGTTGTCTTAAATATCTATCAATTAGAAACATAAAAGCAATGAGTGTGTATGGTTGAATACATTGAACTCCCTGAAATATTAACGTGTCCAACATGCTGCACTTGCTACAGCAGAAAAATGACAGTTAAAACTTGACCTACTTTATTTACTGAATTGTTGAACTTCTTAAAGTCAATCAAAATAGGTCCTTTAACATAATTGTTTTCAAAGCTTAAGGGGAATTTTTGCCATTACTACATGTGAGTGATTTTCAGAAAGTGTTTCATGTTGAAATGAAAGTCTATTCAATTACTTGAAATACAGTAGACAAGAAAACATATCATGTAAGCAAATGAAAAAAATTATGGACTTTAGGATGAGGTTGTGAATTTCTTAGTATGTAAATTCTTAAATGCATAGAGTAAAAAATAATTACATAATAAAACATAATCAATATACAGGAACAAGACCAATTCTCTCTACTTATTTAAAGCTCTTCCAAATGAATATAATAATGAGATCATATTCTAAAATATAATCACTAAAAATGAAAATGATCTAGAGAAAACAACTCTTTGTTTATGTAAACATAAACTTGCACCCCCATTTTGGTATACATCCCCTTTGGTCAAAATGAACAGCTTTTCATGTTATGGCCAACTGAATTGACAAGAAATGACTCCACCTGCATTCCCCTTGGAACAAATCCTAATAACCCATTAATTGTACTATAGCATTGTTTTAATGTAAAGTCTACTTTCATTTACTCCTGACAGAGAAGGAAAAGAAAGACAAAAGAAATTATTTTATTCAAGTCAAGCTTTGAGAACTAAGGCATGTATTAGGCTCACTTAATGGAGAATGGAAGATCTGGGCCTGGTGGCTGAATCACCAAATGTCCAACCCAGAATGGGTGACAAATAATGGAAATCAGCTTTCTGGAGTTCCCTGCACAACTTGCCTACAGCTAATCTTGTGAAGACTCATCTTCCAGAGCCTTTATTTACAGTTTATATATCCTTGGATTAGGGGCCTCATGAATCTTAGTGATCCCTGTGAGTCTTGTAGCTTTTGTGAGATTTATGAACCTTTTAAGAATCTGAGCTCCTTCCATGAGGGAGTGTTTGTTTCATCTTTATGGATCAGCTATGCAAGTACATAGAAACTGTGGGAAAAGAGATGACAAAAGAAAATTATTAGTGATGTTGATCAAATGAAAGCTAAGGAAAAAAAAATAGGGGGAAGGGAAAGAAAGGTGGAGGAAGGGGAAAAACGGAAAGAGAAGTGAGAAAAAGAAAAAGAGTTGAAGGGAGGTAGAAAAATGACAAAATCTCCAGGTACCAGGACCAAGGAGATTTCATGTCATAATAAGTTGCACCAGAAGATGAAAGGAATTATAATTATGTATATATAGATATGAACTTCTAAAACCCATTGGTGGAAATACTGTATATTAGAGGTTTTCAAGACCACGACTCCACCTTCTCACAACTCCAGCATGACTGAGTGGCTTCCAGAGGTCTGAGCTGCAAAGGATGGGGCACTCACAGCAAGAACTGTGACTGAAAGTTGATTCAGATGATTAAGTAATTCAGACTGAATTACTGATTTGTGTTTCAGTTTGAAGGAAAAGTAAAATAGCATATATGCAACTCGTCTAGGCAGCTCAGCTTATCGGAGAGTATATCGCATGAGTCCTTACCTCTTGCACACACTTTGGGAAGAAAGGTTTTAAAGTATATGCTATTTCAGGGATTTTATAAAGCCTTTGAATTCTGTACTTCCTGAACTGAATGACCTTTGCTGCAGTGTGGAGTGTTTCACCTCCTTCAATATCTTGTCCCTTAAAGAGTTTCCTTCTAAGAGGAAACAATTTTTCTTTATATACATTTTGCTCATTAGAAAAAGCTTGATGTGTATCATTAAAAAGAATTATATGGTATACATTGAGATTCACATTAAATAGTAGTGACACATACTGTGTCATTTGTCTGTACTTTTTGACACATACAAGGTTGTTTGGGGGAACAAAGAACCAGAGTCCTAACTAAAAGGAATTAAGTAAAATAAGATTCATTGTTTTATAAAAACAGTGATGTTGCCAAATGGTTGATAACAGGCCTGGCTGATGCAGCAACTAATGTTATACAAGAGTCATGAGATTTGTTGTTGATTTAGCACCCGGAGCCCGGTGCACCCATAAGTATGTCTTGTGATTTCAACCCCCATAACTGAAATGATACCATTCACTAGAAGAAAAAGTGATTTCTTGGTAACTTTATTTTAAGAATGAAAAAGTTTGTTCATTATCTCCCATGAGAACAATCATATCTACCAATTATATATAGCTTAATTGAGTTAAAGCTCACATAGAATATACTTTGTGATTAAAAACTATATATTTAAAAACATTTTGACACACTCATAAGGTTAGACAACTATTCATTTCCAGAATATTTATTGTCACACAAACAAACTTCATACTATTGAGCATTCACTTGCAGCCTCTTTGCTCCTAATCTCTGCTAAGTACAAATTTGTTTTCTGTCTTTACAGTTTTGTCTATTCTGGAAATTGAATAGAGATGGAATCATGTACATGGCCTTCTGGTTCTGCCTTGTATTAGCTATAAAGACGTTTGAAATTTTGTTTATTGCATGGTATTTCCATTTTTCTGAATGACATCCTCTGCCATGTCTAATATTGGAAGAGGAGTATGGGTATGAACAGTTCCAGTATCTCCACAGAGGGCTTTCAATTTGTTTATCTAGGGGTATTTCTGTTGTCTCCATATTTTATCTATTATTCATAATGTCACTGTGAACAATTTTGTAAAATACTATATAAACATAGACTTTTCATTATATTAAATATGAGAAGAGACAGTGAGCAACCTTGTCTCATTTTTGATTTTAGAAGAAATCCTCTAACTGTATGGAAGTTCACTGAGATGAAAAGAAATTGGATAGTGTGAGTGTTTGTTTGAGTGGTTTCCTTGACACAGCCTGTGTGATGTTTTCATTTGTGATTTCATTACAATGTAATTATTTTAATTTATTAAACAAATAAAACATATTTCTCCTATATACAAATGCCCAACATTCAAATTTGGGGAATATATGGTAAATCTGTTAAATTTTTTATCACTACCAGCTGTTTTTCATGCTGACAGCACCCTAGTTCACTCATTCCAGCAACGTAGGATGATTCAGTTTTCTCCACATTGCACCCACTCTTCTCAGTGTCTGTTTTGCTTTCCTTGTAGCCATTCTTGCATATAGAAGTGAAATGGCATTTGGTTTTTGATAAAATTTTCTCTATGTCATATTTGAAATCTTTCCATGTATGTTTTGGACAGTTTATATACTCTATAGTGAAATGGCTATGATTTCCTTGGTAATATCTTAATTGTAATATCCTTTTATTATTGACTTTCAAATACTTACTATGAATTCTATACCCCATGAACTCCAAATATATGTTTTGCAAGTGTTCTTTCATTTGGGGGTTTTATTTTAGCATTCTTGACAATTTCATTTGAACTATAAATATTTTTATTTTGCATGAAGTCCTGTATGTATACATTAAATTATTTTATTTAAATATTTTTACTATTTTTTATGTGTTTGAGTGCTATGCCTGCATGTATTTAAGTGTGCCTGGGTTGTCCAGTGCCCATGGAGGACAGAAGAGGGGTTTGGATCTCCTAGAACTGGAGTTATGGACCGTTGTCAGCTGCCATGTGGGTGCTGGGATTCAGATCTGTGTCCTCTGTAAGAGTAGCCAATGCTCTTAACCACTGAGCATCTCTCCAGCCTCTGTCTGTGTATTCTGTAGTTTGTACTTCAGGCTTCATTTCCAAAAATCCCCTGCCAAATCAAGGGTTTTCACTCTTTCATAAAGATTTCATCCTGTTTTTTTTTTTTTCTGAGCTTAATGCCTTCATTTTTTTGCCTCTTTTTGTCAATTTTTGTATATAGAGTGAGGTATGATTTGAATATCACTCTCGTTTATGGATATCAAGGCATCCCAGCACAGTCTTTTAGCAAGATAATACTTTCCAGACACTCTATCAGTAAATGTTCACTTTCTGAATACCATTGCCTGAATTGACAAATATATCAAGGAAAATTCCTAGAGCATGTGATGTACATTCTGTTTACAGACTGAATCATGTATACACCTCAAGGTGTTACAAGTAGTCATACCTATTTGCATTCTGAATAGCTGAATGGACAGAATTGGTTGGGATGGCTGAAGCCTTTAATTAAGATTAATAACTGAGCTCTTAGCCATATTTAAATTTAAGTACCATGTTTACTTAGCCATCAATTCCCTTTATTTAAAAAGTCCCTCTGAAGTTGACCATACCCACAGGTTAATTTGAGCATCTCCTATAAAATTAGGAAAAAGAAAACTGTTGTTTCCATGGTTTTATCAGGATTATTTTTTAGGAAGTTATATAGGTATTCATGTGTGCACATGTGTAGACATACAGTTACACAGACATACAAGCGCATGTAGAAACCAGATATTTACATTGGGTGTCTTCCTCAATAGTTTCTGCACTTTATTTATTTATTTATTTATTGTGATACAGTCTCTCTCTGAATCTGGAGCACATCAATTTAAGAAGTCTGTCTGGCCACTGAGCCTTAGGCTCCCTTCTACTTCCACTTCTGCAGTGGTGGGATTGCAGATTCGTGCCACTGCACATTTCTTTTATTTGTTTAATTTTTAAAAGTATTTTTATTTATTATTTTTTATTTTCTTATGTATATGCATGCCTGCATGTATGTAAGTGCATCCCTGTCATGCAATGCCTGAAGAAGTCAGAAGATGGCGTTAAATTCCCCTGGAAGTGGAAGGACAGACAGTTGTTAGCTGCCATGTAGGTGCTGGGAATCGAACCTGGGTCCTCTGTAAGCGCAGCCAGTGCTCTAAACCACTGAGCATTCTCTCCAACCTGCACCTATCTTTACTTATGCTTGAGTGACTAGCACATTACAAACTGAGTCATTTAACCTAATCCATCAGACTGCCTTTCTGGTTTCTATACTGAGCTTACACAAAGTAATGACCACCAAACTGCAAATTCTATTATTACTAGTTATAATTAATCAATTCATTAGTGAATTTACTTATACAATCTATCTCAAAGTTTAGCATACTTACTTTTGAGGTGGAAGAGGAAATAAGCTTATACTCCCTCACACTGTATATTACAAGAAGAATGTGAAACAGGGTATAAAATGTGGCATCAGTGACTATATGGGAAGGCAGTATTTGCAAATCATACATAAAGAGAAGGAGGGCTTTAAACATGATGAAACACATTAGAAAGAAAAGGGTCAAATCTTCAAGGATGGTAAGGGAAGACTAGTAAAGTAGAAACTGACTTACTCCATAGAACTTCTAGTGGGCAGTAGTTTGAAGCACAAATTGCTGAAATAAGTGTGCTGAAATTTTGATTAATATGATAAAGGAACATTTGTTCAACAAATACACACAAGAAGAGCACAGACAGCAACATCGAACATTCACAGCCACGTGGTCAAACATTTCCCAAAAGATAGAAAATGTAAAAGATAATCTTACTGAATTGTGGAACTCTAACTTTTTTCTTGAATTTTTGAAAATCTAGTTATCTTCAAGGTAGAATATAGGCACACAAATCTTATTAAACTGCACCACCTTATAAGGTCACATTTGCCTATTGACGTTCAAGAGCAGCATACTATATACAAACAATAGCATAAGTTGACTGCACATTTGAAGAAGCTCTGCAGTGTAGGAGATAGTGAAATAAACAAACATTCCAACAAAGCAAAACGAAGCAAAAGAAAACAAAAATAAAAAAAGGAGCCAATATGAACAAGACTGCAGGAAATAAGGCATTTCATAAAGTACTTTACCAATTTCTTTGGGAAAATTCCTAAATAAAATCAGGAGCATCTTCAAAATTTTTAAAATTCTACTTAGAAGGTACAGCTCTTAAAAACTAAATGAGTGATTACACAGAATTTAAAACTTTTGCTATCTTTGTAATCTATAAACCAAGAATTTTCTTTTGAACCTGGAACTGTGGTCCCCTTTTGAGAGCATGAGCTCTCCCCTCCATGTGAATCTGGAGCTCTAGACTCCTCCCATGAACTGGTGCTGTGGAGTATAGAAGAAAGCAGAGTGTGCCAGGCATTATAGTATTCTTCTATGAGATTTTTCCAGAAAGGGAAAATGAGGAAAATAACAAAGGAAAATTATAGGAAAGACTGTCAACACTCTAAGATATAGTTCTACATAATAGAAGAATGCACCAATGTGAAAAAATCGAATACAACAAGATCCATTCTGTAGTTTAAGGTCATCAATTATTTTGTAAAACTGTGGTTTCAAAAAGGAGGATTTGAAATTTTCTAGATATAATTAATAGGAGAGTTTCCCAAGCAAAAATATAAGCAATTAGTATGCAATTGTATTCTCTATCATCTCTACTGAATGAAAGCAAGAAGACAATGTGTCTAATGGCTTCAAATTTCAAAGACAAACCACTCTGCTATTTATTTACTTCTTTTTTACCTACTCTGCTATATAATAAAATTGAATGTGAATATGAATGTAGAGTTACATTAACTATGTCCAGACAAGAAGGAACTGAAGGTAAATTGCTGGCAAAAACCATCCTATCATCACTACTCAGAGTATGGGGATGAAAAAACTAGGCTGTAGAATCTTTGCTATTCCTCACACCTCCTCAAAAGTTAATACAATGTCTATGTATTCATTAATATCCTTTATCCTTTGGTATTTCATAAAAATTATATCAGATAACATCATGTTTCTCATCAAGATTGTAAAGGTTGAAAATAAATGGGTTTTGGCTTAGTGATGCCCTATCCTTTTTGTTTTGAATAATGCTTTCTTAAAAGGAC
>NW_008359075.1:1391732-1452383 GCF_000622305.1 Nannospalax galili
TTTTATGCTGAATCTTGTGTAATTATTGATTATCCAAGGAAGTATGAGAAGCAGGGTAACTTTTAATTTTCACTGTAATTTACATTTTTTAAAGTATCTTAATTATTTTTAAAAGAAGAGGAGTCACACCACTGTACAGTGAACACTGGAATACAAGGTGATTGGAATATTCTGTTCTTCTTCCTGACCTCTTCATTGCCTATGTGACACATAAGAAAATAAGATCTAATCCTACCCTAAGGTGATGTGTGATCATTGTGTTCAGTAATGCCCTTTCCATCATAATCTCCATTACCCTCTTCCCTTGCTGACAAGAGTTTATACAAAGTCAGTGCCTTACAGTTACACACATATGCATGATCCAATTAAGGCACCCATTTAGGAATTTCTTCAAGGCTTAGATGTTAAGAATTTCAAAGTATCATGTGCAATACTAGTCCATTTTGGGGTGTTATTTTTAACTATTTAGCAGATCATGGTAAGATATACCAACCCAACATAAGGAATTTTTGGCAATTGATGGCTACCCAGAGGAGAAGAGTGTCTTACAAGGATGGGACTCTTGGTAGCCCAGGGGCTGACATAAAGAATCATCTCTACTGTCTAGTTTTCATAGTGTTAGGACATGCTATGGATACTACCTGAAGAGATTTGGCATGACCTTTACCCAGCTCTGAATTTGGTGAATTGCAACAACTGGCCTGTGAAAATATGCCCAACAGTGAAATACTGGCACAAACACTATAGGAGTAACAAATTACTTTCTAAGTGGATTTAAGGTCCATTTCATAGGATGGTACCCATACCTGACATTGATATCAGACCTAGGAACCTAAGGCTAAACAGCCTGCAGACCACGGGAGAAAGTCTAATACAACTATTCTGAAAAATAGATATAGGGTTAAACTGATTTCTAATGACTTATTTTTATATTTGTAGATTAATACATCTCTCAACTCAGCAGAGAAGCTTCCTTATACAGCAGCTAGTGATTAACACGGAGAACCATAACAGGCATATGTGCAGAGAGTAAAAAGCTACAGACCGCTTATCCATGAATAGAACACCTGTTTCAAATGTCTGCCACCAAAGGCTTAGGGATCACTGAGGAAGTGGGGGCAGCAATACGAAAAGCTGCAGAAGGTGGACGACCACAAGGAAACAGAACTTTCCAGATAGCTGATCTGTTACTCATATGAACACACAGCAGTAGTGACAGCATGCACAGTCCCATCTAAACTCAAACCAGACAAAATCCCAGCATAGACATGGGAAAGTGGATAAGAATCCCCAGTCCTACATGATGAACTCTTGGCAACAAATGACTGGTGGGAATGGGAGATGCACTTGTGTTTAAGAGTGACTTTCTTAGTAGATTGACCAGGCTCCAGAAGATGAACCCACTCTGAGGATATCTGGGAACACAAACCAGATTCTATAGGCCTTTATACATATACACACACACACATATATACATATATACATATATATATGTATATATTGTGGGAGGTTAGAAGGGCATGCAGATATTGGAAGGGATATAAATCCAATAAAAATATATTGCATGGAATTCACAAAAATTCAATAGAATGAATTAAAAAAAAGATAGATTTCATATTTAGTAATACCCATGATAAAAAAGTTATTTTTTTATCATGTTTTTCCCCTTAGGAGAAAATAAATGGTAACTGTTACTAAAAAAGAAAAATAATAAAAAAAAACAAATAAAATGCTCCATTCAAATTCACTTTTCTAGTATTGCTAAGAAAAGATTTTTATATAGATTATTTTTACTTCCCTGGAGAAAACTAATTATTTGATAAATATTGCGCTATATTTTTAGATATATTCTCTCCATTACATGAGATAGGAGAGTTATGTATTGGAGGTTTCTCTGAAACTTAAGAGTCTCAAGGTGACTTACTGAATGATTCATTAATTAGTGGGACAAGTCATATTGGTGGGTGATTAGACAAGCAGATACAAATGGCTGACTCACAGTGACTTGGAATCATCATACACTTTAAGGAAAATAAGGATCAGTCTTTCTTTCCTAATTAGTCTTTTATTTTCATTTGAAAACATTTAAACCCGGTAAAAAAAAATTTAAAGATAAGATAAATTTCTCCAGTGGACAACCGTACATGCAGATAAGGACAGCAATGAGCGGACTCAGTGTTTTATTTAAAAAGGAAAGCAAGCATGAAGTTGGGTGGGAGACTGGTGAGGAGTGGGATGTGAAAGGAGCTGTAGAACAAAGTGAGGTAAATATGACTGAAATCATGTAATCTGAAGACTACTGCATAGAACTAGAAATTGTTATGCTAAGTGAAGTAACACAGACTCAGGAAAACAAGCAACATACATTCTCCCTCACTTGTAAACCTTAACACTAATCCCTGAAGTGTGAGTATATATCCTCATGTAATAACAGAAGCCGGGAAAATGGAAAGAAAACAGGAAGATCAAGGGAAAGAATGAGGCTGAGAGAGGCAGATAAGAGGAAACAAGTGTTACCAAGGGGAAAATGGGGTTATTCAACTGGGAAGGGAAGAGGGAAAGACAAACAAGAGACCTTGAGAGTAAAGGAGAAGGGGCTCAAAAGGGGGGACAAAACAGGAGACAAGTACTATCAAGGGGGAAATGGGATAAATGTGGTCCTTTAACTTAGGAGGGAGGAGGAAAGTTAGAAAGGGGAGCTAAATGAAGCTTAGGTGGTTTTAGAAACCACAGGGAACTGTATTAACTCAAAAACCTAGTGAAAAATACACATACAATATCTGAACATGAGTGCATATGTATACCTGAAGGCTCTATAACCAAAACACATTACCAGACAGGAGACACCTCCCTTTGAGCTGTTGGTCAGGCTAGCCCAAGACACTCCCAAAATAACACAGGCTTTGCCACAGCCCTTGATTACCTCCCAAAACTTGAAGTAAGACCTTATTACTGAAGACAGGACACACTTTGGACACAGGACTTGGAGCAATAGAGCTGGAAGTAGCCAAGAGCCTTCTCCTGAAGACTAGCTTTCAGATTCCAGAGGATACTATGCAAGCTGCAAAGGGAGATAATCAATCAGCTCTAAAGCCTAAAGCCATAAAAAAAATGACCAGCAATACAAACTATAGCAGTGCAGTAGTGGCACTTTTATCTAGGGAGTAATCCAGAGCTGTTTAACTGGACCTAAAGTCCTCACAATGGGAGGGAACTCAGGCGTGGCACTATAAACATAGCCAAATGCACGTGGCTGGGAGGTCATAGATCCTAGAAAAAATCTTAAACCATAAAAAAATGTAATTTCTTACTATGTGCTAAATATGGATTCTCATATTTATAGACAAATATACCACTCATTCATCACTCATCAAAGAAGCTTTTTTTTTTTGCAACAGATGGAGGCTATTACAGAGTCCACAACTGGTCACATACAGAGAAAATGTTTCTGAGGTATTCCCAGCCTTAACTGACACATCTGCAGTGAAATACTCTACACCTAAGTCTCATGGAACATAGCAGGGTAAAAAGAATATTACCGTATCTCTCAATTCTCACCAGCAAATCTTCCTCATGCAAAAGAGTATGAAGTATACATGAGGCCCAAGCTGGCGAGTCCACAACTGGTCACATACAGAGAAAATGTTTTTGAGGTATTCCCAGCCTTAACTGACACATCTGCAGTGAAATACTCTACACCTAAGTCTCATGGAACATAGCAGGGTAAAAAGAATATTACCGTATCTCTCAATTCTCACCAGCAAATCTTCCTCATGCAAAAGAGTATGAAGTATACATGAGGCCCAAGCTGGCCAAAGTCTAGCGAAGCAAAACAAGACAGGACTTCCATATTAAACCTTACCCACCCATGGCACAGGTATCACTGTAGAAGAGGGAACAGAAAGTCTGTGAAAAACAGGGTTGATGTATGAACATAAAGAAACAGAGTCTTCCAGGCCTCTGGGAACTTGCTCATATGAACTTGAAGCAATGGAGACAGCATGTACAGACCCCCGCAGACTCAATCAGACAAAAACACAGCAATAGGGCAGATGGGCAGCAAATCTCAACCTTAGCAGATAAACTATTGGGAACTGATTACTGCTGTGTGAGGTTGTACTGATCTTTAAGGGAGGGACACTAGATTGACTGACTAGACTCCAGTGGTGAACGCTCACCAAGGGCTAACTGGGTGCAAAATCTTGAGATGGTAATCCTTAAAAATTATGACAGAATGCATGAAAATCTGTGGGGATGGGTGCTATGGATGGTAGATAGGGGATCTCAATAAGATCAAGATTTGTTGTATGAAATTCAAAAAATTTCAATTAAAATTGTACATAAAAAACAAAATACAGTGTACACATGTATGAAATTCTCAAACAATAAATACATATTTTTAAAAGAAAAGATAGATTTGTCCATACAGTGTAGGAGAAATATGGCAGCCATTCCCAAAATTGAATCAAATCAGTGATTATTTCTTAGAGTTTAACCTCAGAGTTTAATGATGCCATTTACCTTGACTTTGTCTTAATTCTGTTTTCTTGGTCTGAAAGTTCATTTTCCTATTGGGAATATAAGTTACTAACCACATTTTTAAAACTCTAGTAGGAAAGCACACAGTACCTATGAAGTCCCCTTGATTAATGTGAGAGTATTTTTGATTTGCTCATTCTTTCAGTCACTAATTGGAGAAATCTTTTTCACATTTGGTAGTCCCATTGTTCATTCCTATGACTAGGATTCTAGCATCAGCTTCTTGAGAAATGATGGAAAAACTACTTCTACAGATGAAAACCATAGTTAACATCACCAGCACACCATTCCTTTCTCAAACATTTCTATGATAGTCTCACGGGCATTTCTTCAGCATCGAGTGAAAAAACTTGACATAGAGGGAATTTGCTTTGGAAAACAGGAGATCTGGCTTCAATCTCTTATTCTAAACAAGTGTTAACAATGAAGCTGCTGTCTACCTGGACTTCATTTTTCAAACATAAAGTACCTTCATTTATGTTAGTCTGTCACATTTAATCTTTATGAATAGGGATTGCTGACAAGCTCATTCTGCTCTTTGGGACATAGATCAAGTGACACTGAACTGATTTAATCTCTCTCTAACATAGTCTAAAAATAGCGAGTGGATTCTTACATCTGTTAGCACTGAGTTTGGGTTCAGCTATGCCGTACTGAACAGATTATGGGATTTTTCTCTCTTACTTTGTTTTTATAATCAGGATAATAGTTGGACCTACCTTGTAAGGCTGTTCAGGAATTTAATTAAAAGATGTTCATAAAGTATTTGGCTTGGTGCCTAGTATATACACGTGCTGAGTAAATATTAGTTCATTGTTCTTATTAATGTTACTTTTTCACAATTTGTTATAGCTTCTAATACCATATGTTAATCCTTCACTCAAGATTTCTGCAGAAGTAAAAGTTCATTTTTCCCTGGAGCAGGTCTTTATTGCATTTCATCATATCTCATCATCGATTCTTTGTAAAATAGGCCTGTCAACATTTTCTTACAGATACTTTTCTACATGTCCAGGATCAGAGACTAGTTGCAACAGAAATATCTTGCCATGTTAATTGTGTTTTAACAATTTTAAATCCATAAATATGGAAATATAATAAAATTTAAAAATATGTGGGAAAAATAACTGAGGAACATAGGAATTTAAGGAATATGTAGTTAAACATACACCAGGGATTTAAATATTTGCATTACATAAACGTATTTATTTACTAATACTCCCAAGTAATTTGATCTCTAACTCCATCATAAAAACTACTTTTAAAAATCAAAGGTGAGAAAATTTTGCCATTTCAAATGATGTCTTAGGGATGCCAAAACAGTATGTAAACTGAGTTTTTAAAAAAATCAGCCAATCCTTTTCAGAGACATCCTCCATAAAGTATGTTTACGGGATGGATATTTTTGACTAAAAGTGAAAAGCTCCTTTTTTCTGTTCTCTTGTTTTCTCACCTAAATTCACATGTTTTGATGAACAGGAAGTCCTTGAATGAGTTTTGGTGTAGATGTCTCAGAGCAGTCTTTTTACATCATACTGACAAGCTTGAAAGACTGGTGGGGTGGGGATTATTATTATTATGTTCATTTTAATGAAGGTATTTGTCAAAGTCACACAACTAGCATGAGGCCATCAGAGAGCTGCATAAAAGTCTACTACCATCAACTCAGTGAGGTCTTAAAAAGTAGATTAATTCATTTACTCTGTTTTTGTAATATTGCTTAAAAGTTTTTAAACAAGTCAGCAATGTTAAATTTACCCATGAATGCATTTGAAAATCAGTAGAATTGAATTGGATTATTTCTAAAATGAAAAACTCCATGATGATATCCCCCAGAGTTCAATTATCTGAGTTAAAAGTGTTTGTAATAATAGATCTTGGTACACATCTGGCACAATTATCTGTTGTGTTTTTCCCCTATTTCCATCACCTTTCAGGCTCTGATACAATTCCCTTAGGAACATTATGAATAAATTAGTTTTTATGAAAGCATATACAGTCTCAAGGTTCATGTACCAGTAGCCATTAACTGCGATATGCCTCCAATATATATGCCTTCTCCCTGTTGAAATTCCAATCAAATAGAACATACTGATAAATGTTCAGAAGACATGCAAGAGGAAGAAAAATTTAGAGAGAGGTGCTGTATCCATGTGGAACTTTTATTCCATTAAACATGTCTACTGAAATAATGAACTTATGCAAGAATTACACAGGGCCAATCAGAACAATGACACTGCTAAGAAATCGGGAGTTGTTTTATAAATGTATTTTCCAGTTTAGGAGCATCCTCTCTAAGTAATAACTTCCTTTTAATAGCAGAATCTTAGGCACTTGATCCACAGAAGGAAGTAATTAAATTTAATAGACACAATCCTCATTTTGAGGACACCCTCGATTTAAAGTAGCAGGGGAGCATAATTAATTCTAATGGAAACCATGGCTTGAAAATAAAGATAGACTATCAAGCAAGGAAAGTCAGACCAAGTCTACACAGTAACAATTACCTGGCTAATCAGGGCTACAAGCTGTGCTTATTTCATATTGTTCAACCAAAGCAAAGCTTGAGGGTTGAGATTTGCTTATTTATTTAGTTAGTTAGAATTACATTTATAATTGGATTTGAGTGACTATAAACCACAGTATTAGATGAGCTTAAGGCTCATACAGATCAACAAAGAAAAATGAAGAGCTGGCATAATTAAATGAGCTTTTTTCTAACCAAAATAATATATTCTTACACACATAGATAATTAAATGAGAAAATACATAGCCTAAACCAAGAGCAAAAGCATCGATGTTAAAAGTTTAATTTTGCATATTTTATCACAAGTTTAAATTCAGCTGAAGAAAACAACTTTAACTCAGAGTTGCAATATAAAACAGTATCTTCTGGTACTGTCTGGTATAGAGAAGTTCAGCGTGGAGTGTGGGAATAAAACGCTGGTCTAGGAGAATAGAGTTCTATATTTTCATCTTACTTCAGTTCATCTATGCTTTTATTTGTCAGACAAATATGGAGTCTAAAATGTTCCAATTAGTTTGACAAGAACTGAAGGTAATAACAAAATGAAATGATTGGAGAAGAGAAGAGAGATAAATATGTGAAAATAATAATGGTCAAATAAACATCCTTAATACTAGAATGGACATTTAGAGAAAAATGAGTGACAAAGACAAGTGTCACAAATATGCACAAATATATTTGATTCTGCTGAATAAGGGTCCTAAAATTGATAATAAAGGTCCCAAAGAATAGCATTAGGAGTAGAGCCTGCAGAAGTTGCCAGGCTATGAGTAGGCATACCTTCAGAATTAGAGATTATAGGGATGATCTGCAGGGAAAAGGTTGTGGAACTTAAAATTTCTGTTGGTTGAAACTATGCGGGTTCTAAATGGAAAAGAAAAAGTGAAATCAGTCATTGGGTGTTTTTGCAGAATATGTGTCATGTAGGACTTTACCCACTGGAAAAATTTAAGCTCTGTCTATATTGTTATTTATTTCATGTAAACTTTGTTCCAAGACAGGTAAAAATTTCACAGTCAGTGTTCACAGTTCTATCACAAGCTGAAACTTATTGGAAACTTAATATAACAGGTAATAGATTAGGCATACAGGGAGCTTTCCAGAATGCACTTTGATAGAAACTTTGAAGTCTAAGGACAGTGGTAATTGACACTTTTACAGAAATGGCAAACATGTCAAGAAAGGACGACATAAGTTCCTGCATATTCAGAAAAACTAGAAACAAGATACGTGTAATTTAAGAGAAAAATGTCTGTTAGCAAGACATAATGGAAGGAGAAACCAAAATTCTGATTGGGTGACTTGATCTCTCACTTTACACCTGTAAGTTCTTTTCACTAATTATTAAATGTATTTTAAGCACTTAAATTGCTTCAGACATTAGGGACATGAAACAATAATAGAAATGGTTCCTTTCTGTATTAGATTTGCAACAGACTACAATCAAACAACAGGCAATTTGGATTGTCACTATTAAAACAAACAAAAATTATTGGGAAGACTCATTGTAGCTGAGAAACATAATATCTTTATTTGGTGTTTCTTTATTTTTAAGAACATACTTTCTTCCCTTTAAAGTAAACCATACATTCGTGAAGAGAATTTAATCTATAAAGGGAGACAGCTTTCCTCTGAATGTGTAATGGAAAAAAATTAATAAAGATGTGGGGTTTTTTTCTAAAAAGAAGTGGAGTGATTGTGTTTAAAGTAGTTCTATAAATAAGTATTCTACAATCCTCAAAACACTTTAGGGAAAGAGCAAAGTTCAGTTCTGTAACTCATTTAAAAATATCATCCTTGAGGTGAGATAGCCCCAAAGAGATTTTCACAGATTTATATGCTGTTAGAAGCTGCATTGAAAACATACGCTAGTTGAAAGATGGTTAATTACTGACTTTGGTCATTACAAAAATGACTTTATTCTTTCCCTTAAAAAGAATGGCTGCATTATCAAAACTAACCTGTAAAGCTTTATTGAAGGTATCTTTGTGATAATCTCTTTTAAAATGCATTGTTTTTTTTATTAGACTTTGGATTTGAAAGCAAGAAGGGTCAGTGGAAAAATAATCTGTAATCATATCCTAGCTACAGTGCTACATCTTTACAAAATTCAATTATTTCTATGGCGTGTGATACAAGAAGCATTTGGCAACTGATTAAAACAATTCTTAAAGCAAATTATAGTTCTGTCAGAAAACAAGAAATCACAATGTCAAAACACAAGGACATTTCTATGCAAAATGTCTTGCAAGTATCTTTGACAGACGATTTCTGTCTGCTTGTTATATTAGTTTCATTAATTTTGGTCCACATCAAGTAAATGGGGGTGCTTCGATACATTTACTTTTGGAAATAATAATCCTCAAATGAATAACTAAAATATCCACATGGGCAAATTTTATACTTTAATTTTATGCAAACTCACTAAACATTCTAAAAAATATGTGTGGAGGTTTGTGACTGTACAATCCAAACTAAGTTCTTATATTAATTTTTGCAAGAAAACAGCACCCATAAATTTTCTACTGATATGTAAATGCTATGAGACATATTTTGTATGTATACTTTTCTGTATTTATACTTTATACTGTGAAGCACAGTATAACAATATGTAGCTTGTAATAAATTTGATGTATTCCCTAAACTGTGAACTTCGGGTTATATAGGTTCAAGCAATGCATCCTAATATGCATTGTTTTTGTGGCTTTAGGTGTTGCTTATGCATTCTTTATAGAATGATATAGATTTTCTTTTTCATTTTTTAAAGCTTTGGAAAAATGCTATGATATGTATTATATAAGGGTAAAACTGAAATATGTCTTCTTGTTATAATATCCCCTGTACAAATGTTGGTACTCTAGCACTAGGGTCTGCTACCCAGCTTTATGAAGGCAGGGAACTGAATATGTTGTTCATGAATGACAGTTTTTGTGATGTGGAATTTTGTCCCTAGAAGTTACTAAAAAGATTTATTGAAGTCTACAGAAATAAAGCAACCTGGCAGTGGTCAACCCTGCTTGTTGATTCATGAGTTTTCTGGCAAAAGACTAAATTCACAATATTACTGATTTGGGGTGGGAGAATTCATTTAGCAGAAACAGAGAATAGGTTTGAATCTTGGGTTTATCGTTATACATACTATACTGATAAATACAATGTATTATAACTTAATTTTAAGTGTAAAGACTCATATTGAAACAGATTCAAGTGCTATATGACAGGGATAGGAAGGTAGACAAACAAATGTGGAACTTTGACTCAAAAATTAAAGCTTCAGGAGTACTTTGGATTTGATTCAAGTGCATAAGTAATTTAATCTTAATTTATTCTTCTAACAGACATAAACACATGGGGGGAAGACAAAGAGAGAGAGAGAGAGAGAGAGAGAGAGAGAGAGAGAGAGGCTTCTGTATTATTTACTATTCTCTTTGTTCTCCAATAGCCTCCAAATTTCCAGGGCTTTCACAATTATTTGCCTTTGAGGAAGAGAAATTGCATCTTCCTGAATTGTCACAAAAAGGTACCAAAGCTCAAAACCCTTCATTTATCTACTCTAACTGCTTCCAAGTAGATGAGCCCGGATTGTTATGACCAGGCCGTTTAAGCTCCATGTTAAAAGGAAAGACAAAGCCAGGTGTGGTGGCACACGCTTTTAATCCCAGCACTTGGGAGGCAGAGGCAGGTGGATCTTTTGGAGTTCGAGGCCAGCCTGGTCTACATACTGAGTTCCAGGACAGCTGGGGCTACAGGGAAACTCTGTCACAAAAAGACAGAAAAAAAAAAGGAAAGACAATAGCAAAGGCATATTGAAAAAATCAACTCATTGCTGATTCCAAATGAAGCACGAAAATTTTTAAAAACAAGCAAATATAGCCAATGCACAAAGACTGGATTAAAACAGTCATGAGAGCTCTTTAAGGGGAAATTGCATACATCATGTTGGAGGGTGGCATCTGTTACTATCTTTAATTTTAATATTCATGTTTGTGAATCTCACACAATTTAATGTTTTGCAATTCCTTAGTGTCTTGAACTCCAGTGATTTCTCTTCAAAGGAATTCTCTCAGAAAACCAAAGATAGGGATTATGTCCTAGGCTGTGACACTCACAACAAGCCCTGGAATAGACATATAACAGGAGTAGCTTACTACTGTGTGTCTGGAATGATGCAGAGCTTAACATCCAAAACCTCCAAACCTATTTTGTCAAATCTATCTGAACGTATCCAAACATGTGAAGTTCAATCACAACTAAACCCATTCACTACTTCCCAGGCTGGACTGGTTCTCTTTCTTGCTGAATTGTTATCATTTACCTTTTATCTATTAAACTCTATAAGATTCTCCTTAGATGTGACTGACCAAATAATTTTTTCTACAAAATATAACCTTTTAAATGTGTTTTATTTAAATTTAAGTAAATAACAAATTAATATTTTATATTTAGCCAGGAGTGGTGGTGTATGCCTTTAATACCAGCACTCTGGAGGCAGAGGCCAGTGGATGTTTGTGAGTTCAAGGCCAGCCTGGTCTATAAAGTGAGTTCCAGGCCATCTGGAAGTGCAGGGAGACCCTGACTAAAAAAAGACAATAATATTGATTATTATTAATAATAATTTATATTTAAAATTTACCATCTCATTTGGATTCGTGTTTTCTGGATTCTGGTGTAGGCTAACACTTCTATGAATTTGTTTGGTTACTTTTATAAAACTACATATGCATCATACACAAAAATGCATACTTAGGTTTGTGTAACACAAATCCTCTCCTGAAGTCTATCTTTTAAAATTATACAGTATATCTTCTAGAATGTTTCTATATCAGTTTTCTATAAAATAAATAACCTCATTTTTGTGTGGCTATGTAGCATAATATAAACCCATGTAAAACAATACATATTGCCAGTCATTTTTCATTAGCATAATATTCCAAATTTTCATTGTTCTACCAAATGTAACAATGAGGAATCCATTGTATCTCTTTAATATTGAGCTTTAAGAACTTTTATACAGAAGAAATTAGGCTTATATGCAGAAATTCTGAATATTTTTATCTAAGAAGGTATTTTGAAATTTTTTTTCTTGGTCATATAGAACTTAATAGCTTCATTTATCAATTTTCATTTATGACACATTTTATATGACAATTAGAAAAGCCTTTTCTACTCTTAGATTATTAAAAAAATATGCAAAACAAACTCCTAATATATTGCTGAAAACCCTGTAGTGTTAGTTTGAACCCTTCATTGGATTTTCTCAGTCTCCTTTATCTCTCCTCCCCTGGCAGATTATAGGTTTCTAAATGTGTGTAGCTCCATGCTGTTTGCTATGCTTGTCCTGACCAGATACTCAATAAATATTTATTCAACAGAAATAATTTGCAAACACTAGTGTTTTCTAATCTCTGCAGGAATACTTTTTCCATGCAGGATGCTTAATTGTAGAAATTTAATTAACTGGATTCTTTACAAAATCATTTTTAGACAAAAATTAATGCTTCTATCTAGTACTCTTTCTGACGAATAATTGTAAAGCATTAGAAATACATATCAGATAGGCATATGAGCTACTTTTAAATAAAAGAAATATGTGGACAGTTTAAACAAAGAAAAAGGTATGGGTCTATAAATATATGTCATCTAAATTCAAGCAGTCATAATCCAAAAACTTATACCCATATACTGAAAGTATGTGAACAACTCTGAAAAGCTGTATTTTGAAAATGTCTTTCTAAGGTTTGATTTCCTCACCCACATAATTGGGTTAGAAAGCCTGAGCTCATTCAGTTGTTATGAGCAATAGTGAATGCATGTAAGCCATTGAATTTTCATTGAAATCATATCCCTTTTTGCATCACAGAATACACTGTACCTCCTTTGTAACATTTAACAAATGTTCTTCTTTATAAAATAACCTCACTACTCTTGAGAATCACCATTCATAATGTTGAAGGGCTGTGTCTAACCTATACCCTTGGCATGAGGGTGACACTTTACAGAGTTTGAACTTCCGTGTTCAACAATATTCTCCAAAGAGCAGACGTAGCATAAAAAACAAACAAAACAATCAAAAACAACCCAAGTGAATATTAATGTTTTTCAATTTTCAAGAAATGAAATTAATACTATTATACCATTGTAGTCGAATTATCAGCGATTTAAGGAGATGAATGTATTGCCTACAGTTCTTATTTTAATACATCTCACTCTACAAAGGATTTTGGAACAAATTTCTTCTGTTCTTCCCGCTTCTTGAACATGGACATTTAAACAATACAACAAAATATGTCTATATAATTAATGTTCTGCTGAATACCGCCAGCAAAATCTGCACTGGTATCAGACTGCAAAACTAAAATATGTTTTCAGTATTTATGAATTTATTAAAATGGTTAAAAACATCAGTTCTTCCCTTGGAAAGACTTCTGGTAATGTGCTGTGTACAGGCTCATTGCCTTACTTTGAGGTAATAAGGTCCTGGGAAACCACTTTCTGGTAGCCTTAGCAAAATCTGCCTTTTGATTCCCTATTTACTTACAAACATAACATTTAAAAAGATCAAACAAAACAAGGTAAAATCCAGAAGCATAGGGGGATGAGCTTTTCCAGAGCTTCCTGTTCAGTGGAAATAAGTAGATAATGTAATAAAGAATAGGCTGGTATCGACCTACAGGTTGATTTGAAAATGCCAGCATAGCTGTCCTCATTGGAAAATGTACAGATGGAAGGAATGGATTCATACAAAAAAATAGGTCTTTAATTCATTAAAAACAGAAGGACTAAGGAGAACAACTTGATTTAATGTAGTTGAGGAGGGAAAGAAATCAGAAATTCTGTGTGTATGTGTATGTGTGTTTAATACGCCAGTGGGGAAGGGCAAATATTACTGATGGTCCTTTTTAAATATATGCTTGGAGAATTTCCTTTGCTGTATAAGTTTCTGGAAGCTCCAGTTCAGCACCCTTTGGGAATTGTTAAGAAAAGCCAGGAACTACACTGTAGGGTCAGAAGGGCTGAATTCCCTTCATGTTCATACTTGGGTAACTAAGCTAGCTGTCACCACTAAGGGTTCAGGCATTCAGGGGAGGTTTTGACCCTAAGGAAATAAATCTCAGCAGTAGAAATAATCAAATAGGTTAGTCCTGCTTCCAGGGCTTGTCTATACATGGCCTTTGCCCCATTTCCAAAGTATAATGTATCCCTTGGACATTCAAAGTCAGGCACAAAATCCTCAGTTTAGAACGTAGGCAGTGACCCTGAACATGACTGGATGAAGTGTGCTATTCTCTTCTGTCTAGCACTAGCAGAGATGCGGTCTTCAGGTTTAACAGACAGTGCTGATTCTGTTTGTTTCCTCCATTTGGCTGTGCTGGTGTCTCTCAATTAGGTATGTATTTGCCCTCCTGTCAAGGACACATCTGACAGTGTCTAGTGACAGTTTTAATTACCTGTATTACCTGACATCTAGGACAAGGATCACATGGATATCTGGTTATTTCCATCTCTTAGCTATTGTGAAAAGAGCAGCAACAAACATGGATGTACAAGTGTCTCTGCAATAGAATGAGTTCCTTGGGTATATGCCAAGGGATGGTATAAGTGGGTCAAACGGTAGGTTCAATTGTAGGTTTTGAAGAGTTCTCCATACTGCTTTCCGTAGGGGTTGAACACGTTTGCAATCCCACCAGCAGTGGATAAGCACTCCCTTCTCCCCACACCCTCCCCAAAATTTGGTATCATTTGTTCCCTTGATCTTAGTCAGTCTGACTGGAGAAGGATGAAATCTTAAAGTGGTTTTAATTTACATTTCCAGAATTACTAGTGATGTTGAATATCTTTAAGATGCTTCTTAGCCATCTTTACTTCTTCTTTTGAGAACTCTCTGTTCAGATCCTTAGCCCATCTTTTGATTGGGTTACTTCCTTTCTTGATTCTTTGTTTTATGAGTTCATTATCTATTCTGGATGTTAACCTCTGCCAGATGTGTTGCTGGTGAAGATTTTCTCCAGCTCTGTGGATTTTCTCTTCACTTCCTTGGTTGCTTCTTTTGATGTACAGGTGCCTTTTAATTCAATAAGGTCCCATTTATGGATTCTTGACCTTGTTTCCTGAGCAACTGATGTTCAGTTTAGAAAATCCTTTCCTACACCTATATCTTGTAGGTTATTGCCAATGTTTTATTCTAAAAGTTTCAGAGTTTTGGGCTTCATATTGATGTCTTTGATCCATTTGGAGTTGACACTTGTGCAAGATGAAAGATAGGGGTTTAGTTTCATTCTTCTACAGGTGGAGATCCAGTTTTGCCAGCACCATTTGCTGAACATGATGCCTTTCCTCAAATGAATGTTCTTGGCTCCTTTGTCAAATATCAGCTGGCTGAAATGGAATGTACTCATATTTGGGTCATCAGTTTCGTTCAATTGATCTTGGTTCTATTTTTGTGCCCATACCATGATGTTTTTATGACTATAGCTCTGTAATACTGTTTAAAATCCTGTATAGCAATCTCCCTAGCATTGCTGTTAGTGTTCAGGGGTACTTTGGATTTCCAGGATCTTTTGTGCTTCCATATGAAACTTAGGATGTTTTTTCCAATTCTGTGAGGAATGTCATAAGGATTTTAATATCATTACATTGAATCTATAAATGCCTTTTGGTAGGATGGTCATTTTCACAATATTAATTCTTCCAATCCATGAGCACAGAAGGCCCTTCCATCTTCTGGTGTCTTCCTCCTCAATCTCTTACTTTAAATATTTAAAATTTTCATTGTAGAAGTCTTTAATGTTTTGGTCAGGTTTATTCCAAGATATTTTATTTTACTTTTTTTGAGGCTATTGTGAAAGGGAATGTTTCCATGTACTGTTTCTCTGATTACTTGTTATTGGTATGTAAAAAGGCTGTAGACTTTTGTAGATTAATTTTGTAACCTGTCACTTTACTGAAAGTGTTAATCATTTCTAGGAGTTTTCTGGTAGAATTTTTGTTTTCTCTTAGATATAATATCATATTGTCTACAAAAAGGGGTAATTTGATCTCTTCTTTTCCAATTATTACTCCTTTAATTACTTTTGCTTCTCTTATTGCTCTTGCAAGAGTTTCAAGCACTAGGTTAAAGAGGAGTGGAGATAGTGGACAGCCTTGTTTTGTTCCTGATTTCAATGGGAATGCTTCCAGTTTTTCTCCATTTAGAAGGATGTTGGTTGTAGGATTGTTGTATATGGCTTTAATTGTGTTGAGCTATGTTCCCTCCATTCCAATTTCCTCTAGGACTTGGAACATAAATGCATGTTGAATTTTGTCAAAGGCCTTTTCTGCTTCTATTGAGATGACCATGTGGTTCTTGTCTTTGAGTCTATGTATATGATTTATGACATTTATTGATTTATGTATATTGAACCATCTCTGCATCCCTGGAATAAAGCCAAATTGATCATAGTGGATGATCTTTTTGATGAGTATGTGTGGTTTGCAAATATTTTGTTGAGAATGTTTGCATCTATGTTCATTAAAGATATGGATCTATAGTTTTCTTTTTTGGTTGTATCTTTACCTGGCTTTGGTATTAGAGTGATGCTGGCTTCATAGAAGGAATTTGGAAGTTCTCCCTCCATTTCTATCTTTTCAAGTAAATTAAGTAGTATTGGATGTAGATCTTCTTTAAATGTCTGGCAGAATTCTGCTGTAAATCCATCCGGTACTGGGCTTTTTTTAGTTGGGAAGTTTTGTATGACTGTTTCAATTTCCTTATGTGTTATGGGTCTGTTTAAACTGCTAATCTCCTCTTGGTTTAGTTTTGGGGGTTCTGGTACTTTTAGATACCTGTCCATTTCTTTTAGGTTTTCAGAATTAGTACCATATAGGTTTTTAAAGTATTCTCTTATAATGTTTGGATCTTTTTGGTGTCTGTTGTGATGTTTCCCCTTTCATCTTCGATTTTGTTTATTTGGAGTTGCTCTTTCTTTCTTTTTGTTAACTGGGCTAGTGATCTCTCAATCTTATTTGTCTTTTCAAAGAACCAACTTTGGATTCACTGATTCTTTGTATTGTTTTCCTTGTTTCTATTTCTTTAATTTCTGCTCTTATTTTTGTTATTTCTTCTTGTCTGCTCAGTTTGGGTTTCATTTGTTGTTGCTTTTCGAGTGTCTTGGGTTACAATGTTAAGTCATTTATTTGTGTTCTTTCTGATTCTTTAACATAGGCACTTAGAGCTATAAACTTCCCTCTTAGGCCTGCTTTCAACGTGCCCCAGAAGTTTTTGTTTTGTTGTATTGTCCTTTTCATTTAGTTCCAGGAATACTTTCATTTCTTTCTTAATATCTCCTTTTACCCATTCATCGTTCAGGAGTGTGTTGTTTAATCTCCATGTGTTCATTTCGTTATTAGGGTTTCTTCCAGTGTGGATTTTAAGCTTTATTGCATTGTGGTCTGATAGACTGCATGGAATTATTTCAAACTTTTGGTCTTTGTTGAGGCTTGTTTTGTGAAAGTTCTATGGGGCATGGAATAGAAAGTATATTTTTAGGTGCTTGGGTAGAATATTTGGTAGATGATATTAGGTTCATTTGATGTATGGTGTTATTCAATTCAGATGTATCTCTGTGTATACTCTGTCCTATTGACCTATCTAATGGAGGTGATGGGATACTGAAGTCCCCTACTATTATTGAGTTGGGTTTGATCTGGGTCTTTAAGTCCTGTATACTGTTTTTATGAAGTTGGGTGCAACAGAGTTTGGTGAATATACATTCATGATTATAATATCTTCTTGGTTTATTGTTCCTTTGATCAGAATGAAGTGACCCTCTTTATCTCTTCTGATTAGTTTTAGTTTGATGTCTATTTTGTCAGATATTAGAATTGCAACTCCTGCTTTTTTCTTAATATCATTTGATTGGAATATTTTTTTTCTAACCTTTCACCTTAAGGTAGTACCTGTCCTTGAAAGTTTCTTGCAGACAACAAAAAGATGGTTTTTTTTTTTAATGCATTCAACTAGTCTTTGTCTTTTGACTAGGGAGTTCAATCCACTGATATTTAAAGTTTTTAACGAATGATGTGTATTGATTCCTGTCCTTTTGATTTTTGTTCACATTCTTGGTGTTGCTGTGCATTTTGAGTTATACTTTCATTAAGTTTCTTTCTTTTACCCCTTGGGTATAGTCATTCCTTTCTTCAGCTCTTCAAGAACTCTCTGAAGGGTTGGTTTTGTGGATATGAATTCTTTCAGCCTATTTATGTCATGGAAGATTTTTCCTTCCCCTTCAACTATAATAGACATTTTGGCTGGGTAAAGTAGTCTAGGTTGGCATCTGTGGTCATATAGAACTGGGAATAATTTGTTCCTGGCCCTTCTGGCTTTCCTAGTTTGCACTGAAAAGTCAGCTGTATTTCTGGTAGGTTATCCTTTATATGTGACTTGTTTTCCTTTCTCAGGTTTCAGTATTCACCCTTTGTTCTGTATGTTTAGTGTTTTTACTATGATATGCCATAGAGGGTTTCTTTTCTGGTACTGTCTATTTGGTGTTCTATGTGCTTCTTGTATTTGTATGGGCATGGCTTTCTTTAATTTGGGGAGATTTTCTTCTACAATCCTGTTGAAGATCTGATCCATACCATTATCCTGAGATTCTTCTCCTTCCTCTATGCCTATGATGCGTAAGTTTGGTCATTTTATGGTGTCACGTAATTCCGGCATAGCCCATTCTTGCATTTTCTTAAATTTTTCATAATCTTTGCTTTAATGGTTGAATTCATCCACTTTCGTCTTCCAGTCTTGATATTCTTTTTCTCATTTCACTTACCTTATTGGTGAGGATTTCTCCTGTCATTTCTAATTGGTGTATTTAGTGTTTCACGTCTTTCTTCATTTCAGCCTGAGTATTCTTCAATATTTATAACTCTTTTCTGAATCCATTCAGAAGTCTGTCCCTATCTTCTTTCAGTTCTTTGATTTCTTTATGTGTTCTTTAAATTCAATTAATTCTTTTTTTGTGGTGCATACTCAAATTTTATTTATAGTAGACATTCAAAAATTGAACACTTACAAGTTTGAAGAATTTAACACTGGTATGGTCTTAAAAGTTTCATGCCTCTTCATCCATTGACTTCTTAGATTCTTTTTTTTTCCCTAGTAAAAGCAGATATTTTAACATATCTTATAGAACAAGATCTACACTGAATAATTTACATGTACAAATTCATTACACAATCACTCTCAAAAATAATAGCAAGCTAGATCTAGGACTTGTAGTCTTAGCTACAATTCTGTAAAAATTTTGTTGGAAAAGAGAAGTTTTTCCTAAAATATTGGTTCACATATCTTGAGAATACTTCTTTTCTGGTAAGATCTTCTGTTTCTTTTTATATTTATTTTTGATGTACTCTTCTTTATTTTTATGGGGCTTTTGGCTACTCTAACATCCCCCCCCTCTGAAGAGGTAACCCTAAAATATTTTAAGGATTAGATAAAAGCTCTCAAATACTTTTGACTTTTTTGGCCTTTGGAATGACGTATGTGGCTAAGAGGCCCAAGGGCATTGTGAGTTTTAGCCAAGAAAGTGGCTACTTTTCTTTGGGGTCCTTTTTCTCTAACTGCCTAGCCAATTCCTGCCTCCTATTCTTATCACACCATCCACTGAAGAGCTTACCCAACTTGCAGATAGGGAATCGGGATGCACTTTTGCTTCTTCCATGCTGAACAGAGATGCAGGGTGAGGCAATTGGAGCGCCCCTTCAGTGGGTATATCTAAAAAGCTCCCAAATTGCAAAACTCTTATCTGTAGGGGGGAAAAGAAAGTCTTTGAATCATGAATAGGATATGTGAAGGAGAAGTAAAGGCAAGAGGAATTAGTATTAGAAGTTGTAGACAGGGAACTAGAAAAAAGTCAGAACACGGCTTTCAAATGTTTCAGATATCTTGACAAGGGCTTCCAAAAGCATCCCTCTAATGGGTTCCTCCTTACTTTTCTTTTGTCTTCCAAGGCTGGACTCTAGAATGATGGAGTCAGGATTTGCTTTCAGGTATTTTGATAGTTGTTAGAGTGGTTAAAATCAGTGTCAGTTCCCTCTCAAAGGCTTCTAAACAGGGAAAGAAAACAAATTTATCCATCAGTTTAGAACAATAGCTGGTGTCTCCCTTAGCTATAGGTGGGCACTATAATATTGCAATTCACTGAATTCTTTTATCATGTTTATAATTGCTTTTTTGAATTCCATGTCCTGTGTTATCTCTAGAGGGTTTTCATTGTACTCCTCTACAGGACTATTGGTTCTTGGTGGGGATATATTATTTGGGTTTTCTTGTCATTATTTTTTTGCTGTGACTTTGATACGTGGATTTCTTTTGCAGTTTCTGATTCTTGTGTGAGAGACTCAAGTCTTGCTTTGTTGAGTTTAAGTCTGCTTCTTTTTTAAACTTTATGTGCCATTGTGGTTTGCCTGTTGGGCATGAAGAGATGGTTGGTCTAGGCTTCGGGTTCTCTTCTTTGATTTTATATTGGAGGGGCCAGATAGCTTTTGTCCTGCTGCTCAGGAGTTCCCACAGAGGCTCAAGTCGAATGAGGATCAGATGCTTCAGGCTTTCTCCTAAGGTCTGGATCACTCCAGGAAAGATGCTGGCATCTGGAAGTTGGGGGCTTGGCTATTCTATGACCAGGGCCTGTCTCAGACATGCAAAGGTGAGGGAAGGGGTGGGGTGGGGTGGATTGCAGGCTCTGCAGTCTCCCAGGGTCTAGACCTAGGAACTGGTTGGTCTGGATGCAAATGGTCAGGAAGCAGTTGGGAGCCTGAGCCAAAAGGGCAGTCCAGAGGTCTAGGTTGCCAAGAAAAGAAGTAGACCATTGCCCATGCTAGGAGGAGAGATGGGGTTGGGGAGCTGGGAGGGTGAATGATGCTGGGTCAGTCAAGGTGCAGTGGGGATGCAGCCAAACTTACCCAGGAAAATGGTTGATGATCTTCTCGTATGTGTTGATATACAATTTGCAAGTATTTTGTTGGGAATTTTTCCATCTCTTTTCATTAAGGATATGGGTCTATAGTTTCCTTTTTTGGTTGTGTCTTTACCTGGCTTTGGTATTAGATTCATGCTATCTTCCTAGAAGGAGTTTAGGAGCTCTCACTTTGTTTCTATCTTTTTGAATGGTTTCAATAGTACTGGTTATAGATCTTTAAATGTCTGGCAGAATTCTGCTGTGAATACATCTGGACTTGAGCTGTTTTTTTGGTTGGGAAGTTTTCTAATACTCTTTCAATTTACTTACATGTTATGGTTCTTTTTAAGCTGTTGATCTTTTCTTGGTTCAGCTTTGGTAGTTCCCATGATTTTAAATATTCATTTCTTTTAGGTATTCAAATTTAATACAGTAGAGGTTTTGTAAGTACTTTCTTATTTCTGGATCTTTTCAGTGTATGTTGTGATATTTCCCCTTTCATCTCTGCGTTTGTTGATTTGGATTTGCTCTTTAATTTTTCTTTTTTTTTTTTTTTCTTTTGGTTTGCTGTGATATGGGTTTGTATATTTTGTTTATCTTTTCAAACAACCAGACCTTAGATTCATTGATTCTTTGTATTGTTTTCTTTATTTGTAATTCACTAGTTTCTGTTGTGATTTTTGTTGTTTCTTCTGGTCTTCTTGGTTTCGATTTTGTTTGGTATTACCTTTCAGAGTCCTTTATTGCATTGTGAAGTCATTTATTTGCGCTCTTTCTGATATTTTTATGTAGGCACTCAGAGCTACTAACTTCCCTCTTAGGACTGCTTTTAAAATGTCCCAGAGGTATTTTTGTGTTTCATTTAATTCTAGGAATACTTTCATTTCTTTCTTAATATCTTCTCTGATTCATTCATCATTCAGATGTG
The DNA here is from genome assembly GCF_000622305.1 of Nannospalax galili. Classification (NCBI taxonomy): domain Eukaryota; kingdom Metazoa; phylum Chordata; class Mammalia; order Rodentia; family Spalacidae; genus Nannospalax; species Nannospalax galili. The sequence goes on from NW_008359075.1 coordinate 1,413,658, forward strand.
TGTTATTTATTCTCCATGAATTCATGTAGTTCCCAGAGATTCAGTTGGTATTGATTTTAAGTTGTATTGCATTGTGGCCTGATAGAACACATGAATTTATTTCATTTTTCTTTGTATGTTTTGAGATTTGTTTTGTGCACCAGTATCTAAATTGCTCTTTCATATTATTATTTTTTGTTGTAGTTTTGGCATGTGGATTTCTTTTGTTGCTTGTGATTCTGGTATGAAACTCAAGCCTTCTTTTGTTGAGTTGAAGTTTGCTTCTGTTATTGGTGTGCCTTGGTGGTTTTCTTACTGGGTATGTAAAGCTGCTTGGTCTAGGTTTCAGGTTCTATCAGATTTTATTTTGGAGGGATCTGATGGCTTCAGATCAGCTACTCAGGAGCTCCCACAGAGGTCCGAGTCAGGCTCCAGTCAGGTCCACTCAGGCTCTCTCCTGAGTTTTCAGCCCCTACACCAGGCAGAGGCTAGACCAGGCACTCTCGGGCCATTTGTTATTACTTTGGTATTTCATTTTTTTTTTTTCTTTTTGATTTTGACATGTGGATTTCTTTTGTTGCTTGTGATTCTGGTATGAAACTCAAGTCTTTCTTTGTTGAGTCTGATTCTGTTTGTATTACTGATATTACTTGGTTGCTTTTTGATTACCAATCAAAAAAAAAAAAAAACTGCTTGGTCTAGGCTTCAAGTTGCTTTCTGATTGAGAATCAATCAGAGAAGCTGGTTGGTCTAGGTTCAAGTTCTCTCTTCTGATTTTATTTTGGAGGGACCAGATGGATCTAGTTTGGTTACTCATGTACTCTCCTGGAGCATAAAGTGGCCCTGGCTAGTTAGGAGCACATCAGCGGCCTTCGACAGATAGTGCCAAGATCCAAGAAGAGGAGATTGGAGATGTTCTGATTGAGAATCAATCAGAGAAGCTGGTTGGTCTAGGTTCAAGTTCTCTCTTCTGATTTTATTTTGGAGGGACCAGATGGATCTAGTTTGGTTACTCATGTACTCTCCTGGAGCATAAAGTGGCCCTGGCTAGTTAGGAGCACATCAGCGGCCTTCGACAGATAGTGCCAAGATCCAAGAAGAGGAGATTGGAGATGGAAGTGTTGGCCCCTACTAGTCAGCAAGGAGTGGTGTAATGGACTACAGATAGACCTAGAGTAAAGGGACAGGAACAGCACAATTTGAGAAGCTCACCCAACAGAGGCTTTTTTCAGGAGCTCCCTGGCAGTCTTCAAAGCTTGATGCACTTACTAGCCAGAAGGGAAACCTAGCCCTGGAGCAGTGGGCAGGACTTCATGTGGTCCCAAAGTAGGGATATGGGCATGGCAGGATGATTTGGGAAGCTCACCCAACAGAAGCTTGAGTTAGGTGCAAGTCAGGTGTTTCAGACAGTCCCCATTTTGGAGATTTTAGTGTTCATGACATACCTTCTAGCAATAAGTTGTCATGATTTAGAGTGCCATGATCTCAAATCCAACAGTCAAGGTCTTCCCTTCTCTGTGCTTATAGCAGAAATAAAGTGCAAGAGGTAATTTAGCTCACTGGACAGATCATCAAAGGCAGATTTATGAGACTGCACAGAAGAGAAGACCATTGAACTGAGCCTGCAAAGGAAAAAGTCAGGGACCAGACTTGTGGAGAAGAAAATAATGAGTGGAAACACCTTCCTAGAGAATCAGGATGACAGAAGATCAGATAATGTTTCCATAAGCACCATAAAAACTTGAAGTATGTTTCTATGTTGCTATGTTTTCCCTGTTGTCCTCCCTTCAATTAATAAACTCATTTTAGGAGGCTGGAGAAATGGTTCAGTGCTAAAGAGCTCTGGCTGCTCTTTCAGAGGACCCGGGGTCAATTCCAAGCACCCACATGGTGACTAAAATCCATCCTTAACTCCAGTTCCAGGGCATCTGACACCCTTTTCTGGCCTCCATGGGCATTATGCAACATGGCTGCATATACACATGCAGACAATGCACTCATACACATAAAATATAAAATAATAAAAGAAAAAAATAAAATTAAAAGATGAACTCATTTTGAGAATGATGTGGACAGTATTCACTTGTCTAAGAAACCCAGAACCTGGGTAAGAACACATACAAGATCAAATATATTTTAAGTGGTGGAGCATGCCTTTAATCCTAGCACTCAGGAGGCAGAGGCAGGTGGATTTCTGTCAGTTCAACACCAGCCTTGAACATACTGTGTTCCAGGACAGCTGGGGCTACAGGGAGACCCTGTCTCAAAAAGACCAAAAAAAATATTTTAAGTAACTATTATCTATCACCATGCAAAATTAATATAGGCATTTTTCTGACAGTCTTTCTTTTGATAGAGTCTAGTTTCAAACAACGTATCCATCATGAGTCAGCTACTATGGTGCAGATAAGATGTTAGTTCAAAGTCTCAGTCTTGTCATTCTTAAAAAAGGTGTAATAACAGCTACCTTTGGAATTTTATGCTGAGAATTCAAGATGACTTGTTGATAGGTGTTAGCATTAACTAGGCACACTACAAAAAGTGATGGTTTAATTTGTTCTTTAAGTAAATGAAATAGGTCATCATATAAGAACAGTTCAAAGAATAAAAATTACTTTGAATGATAAGAGGGATTTTTTTTTGGTCTGTTTGTTTGTTTTCTTTTGGACAGGGTCTCACTAGTCTCAGCCGACCTGGAAGTCACTATGTGGAACAGGCTGCTCTAGATACTGCAGAGATCTGCCTCTCTCTACCTTCTGAGGGCTGGGATTAAAGGTATGCCTTACTACACCCAGTGTGGAAATTCACTTTTGAATTAACTTGAATGTAACTAATATATTTGCTGGGAGAACATAATTCATATTTTTGTAAAAAATTTAAATGTAAATTTGATAAGGTAGATGTGCAAACCTGGTGTTTTGTGATTATAATATAGGAAAAACTGGTTCAACTTAAAATTTTTGAACAATCAAAAAACAGGGAGATGAGTCATGGGCAGAGAGTAAAGTACTTTTAAACAGTATTATATGATGCAGAATTAAATTGGGCCATGGGCCATATTTGTATTACTAGGTCTTGTGGATGGCTTAGACGGGCCCTAAATGTTCATCTACTGATCCCTAGAAATTGTTGTTATGTTAGCTTGTGTAGTAGAATGGACTTTGTATATATGATTAAAGGATCCAGAGATGAAGCAATTACCTTGGGGTATATGAGGCAGTGCTTTCAAACGCCAGTGTTCTTTAAAGGGAGCATTGATAGTTGAAGGTGCAACCTTAGAAGCAAAAGCCTAAGACAATGCAAGGACCATAGTTAAGAGCCAAGGAATACAGGAAGATGGAAATACAGGGAAATAGATTCTCCCCCAAAATCTCCTGATAGGTACTGCCTGGCCAACATCTAGATTCCCAAAACTCCAGAATCATAATATATTTAGGTTACTTTAAACAATTGATTTATGGTCATGTATCCAAACAGCAACTAATACATCTGTGTCTTTGTGAAATTAGACAAAGGAATAAGATTTTAAATGCTAATCCACTGTTGCTATCTATGTCCTGAGTCAGAGAAGCTTTTCTTTGCAATGAAGAAATTCAGACATGGCTCATTCCTCAAGGTGCTAAAAATGCATAATGACTAAGTGAACAGCACCTGAAAAGGACATTTCTGCCACCATGCTAAGACTCAAGAAACATTGCACAAGAAGGATAGAAACGTAAGACCTGGAAGACAGGGAGGTAATGCTGCAAAATACTAACTACAAGGCATGACACAGCATTGCAAACATGATCTCACAGCAGTTTCAGTTGCCTGCACTGGGCATGCACTTGACTGGGCCACTCACTAGCCAATCGCAGATGGAAGAGGGCCTCATGGGGTCTTACCACTTCCTTCTGAATTCTTGGCTGCTACTGAATTCTGAAGGAGGGAGAGTTTTTTTTTTTTTTTTCAGTTTTGTAGTCAAAAGTGGGCCCATCATGAGCCAATGGATAGTTCCAAACTTGTGTCGTGATTAATATCAATGTGACACAATACAAAAAAGAAGTTTGAAAGTGGAAAAGGACCTTTAGAGAAATGAATAGGGATGACAGGGGTAGGAATGAGGTAAGAGAGGGTTGAGGTTACAATAAACAGATTACTCTGTGAATATGTATGAAATTATCAAAGAACCAATTTAATCAATAAAGTGGCTGAGCAGTCAAGAATGGTTAAGTAAATATGTATTACATACCTATATTTTTGCCTTGCAAAGTAATGGGATTAGTTTTGTTATCTAATCATGCACAATTTTCAAACAATATTAAATTCATGTCAGAGCAGTAGGAAAGGAAACTAGAATAAAATGCATGCAGACACTCAGACTGTTGCAACACAATGTGGAAGCATTTTACTGAACCTTGTTAACTAGAAACATTATTCTCACATTTGGGTTTGGGGGGGGAGTTGTGTGTATTGCCTGCATGTAGGTAAGTGCAGTGTCCTGCAACACCCATGGAGGACAGAAGAGACTGTTGGATCCCCTGGAACTGGAGTTATGGACAGTTGTTAGCTGCCATGTGGATGTTGGGATTCAAACCCAGGGCTTCTGAAAGAACAGCCAGTGTTCTTAACCATTGAGCCATCTCTCCAGCCCTTGTCACATTTGTTTATAGTAAAGTCTTTCTGATCTAACATTCATCTCAACTACAAGTTAGCTCTTTATTCTATGTGTACATTATTTGGAATTAATAATATTTTTATGTTCTTGTCTTTCAAAACTTTTTATTCATTTTTACAGGTATGAGTGTTTTGCCTTCATGTACATAAATGTGCCGTGTGCTTGAAATGCCCATGAATGTAAGAAAAGGGTACAAGATCCCCTGGAAGTGGAGATATAGATGGTCGTTAGCTGCTATGTGGGTCCTGAGAACCGAACCTGGGTCCACTGTGAGAGCAGCCAGTGCTTTTAAAGGTTGTGCCGTCTCTCCGGCCATGTTTTTAGTGCCTTTGTGGTTAACATATCAAGGACACAGCTTTATACAACAGCCTTCTAGTTTCTGACATCATAGGAAAGCTCACTTCACTGCAGTGCAATTCTTTGTCTGCCATAATCACTCTACTACCATAACATCAGCTCAAATCAGGGATAAGCAACGATCACATTGAGTGTCATTAGACTAAAAGCACAAGAAAGTTCTGTTAAAAATTTCCCAAACTTCCACTATTTTTTTTCTGTGGTTGAAGATCATTGTCTTCTTTAACACTGTTCCAGGGTAAACAATCTTGAGGATGAAATGACGCTATCATTGATGGAAGAATTGAGTGGCATTTGAGGATGGGGAAGGCAAAAGAACTGTCAGAAACTCTCCATCTCACTCATTGTCCAGAGTACTGATTGCTCTGAGAAGGAAGGATGTTTGTGTTGGCTTAAAGGAAATCAATTTGTGGACCATATCACTTTAGGAGAATTTTCTTGCATTTTTAATTCGCTGACCTGGGTGGCTCCAATCAAACAAAATTTTATTCTTTTCTCCTGTGCTCCAGATGGAAGAAAATGTAAACAGCTGTCCAGGCAATGATGGAGCCTTTTCTTCTACATTCTTGCATGTCATTATGTTAGAGATTTACTCTTTCAGCAAATTGAAACCTCTAAAACCTAGTAATCAAATGTTCTCCCTCTCTGTCTTTGTATTCCATCTCTCAGCTATTGCTTACTTTCAGCAAGAGTTCCTGAAGATGAAGCAATGATGAGTATGCACGGTCATTATCATATTTACTCTCGTCACTACCACATAGCATTATGTTGTTTACAATAATTAGCTGCCGGAGGCAATCCTGTAAACACAGCAGTGTGGCAGCCTGCATGGAGAAATACAAGCCCTGTTGAGGGCAGCAATAGGTACATGATAGTCTGACCACGGTACTGTGGCTATTGGGGATAACTATAACACAGCATGAATCTGACAGGAAGCCACATAGTAATTTTCACATTGCTGAATATATGTGAAAGAAATCACAAGAAAGGAAACTAGGAAGTTTAAATGAAGCTAGTGGAAGGATGTTTTGTTTTGTTTTGTTTTAGACTAGTTTTTTTTTTTTTTTTTTTTACTTTTTTATTGAGCTTATGCAAATTTCATATAATATATTTTGATTCTACTTACATCCCCTTCCTGTAGACTCAAATTTGTATCCCTAAATGCCCCTTTGTTTTGTTAATCCACTGGGGTCTATCCCTTAAATGAGACTGTGTCTCTCCCTCCCAGCAGTCATTTGTTTTCCAACAGTTCCTCAGGTAGGGCTGCCGGTTTCTTGCCTACTTTCCTAGATATATGCTGGGATTTTTTTTCTGCTTGAGTTTAGGTGATCCTTGTGCAGACTGTCACCATTCCTGAGTCAGTATGATTAACTCATGGACTGTGTATAAAACTGCTTTTTTTTTTTTGTGATTTTCTGCCTCCTTTGACTCTTTCAATCCTTCTACTCTCTCATCTGCAATGATCCGTGAGCCTTGGGAGGAGAAATTTGATACAGGTGTCCTATTCAAGGATAAGAGCTCTGCAGCCTCTCATTCTGTGCACAGGAGCCAGTTGCGGTTCTCTGTGCTAATCACCATCAGCTTCATAAGAAACCTTCTGTTCTGAGAGCTGAGAGATGAATATACCAATACATCATTAGAAATCAGCTTAATGTTATACCTATTTATCAGAATAATAGTATTAAGCTCCCCCTATGGCCTATGACCTGTCTAACCTCAGATTCCTAGGCCTGATATCAATGTCAGGCATGGGTTCCATCCTATGAAGTGGAATTCAATTCAATTAGAAAGTGGTTGGTTATTCACATACTATACATGCCACTATGGCACTGATGTGCATATTTTGCCAGGCTGGTTGTTGTAGCGCATGGGTTTCACAGCTGGATAATGTTGATGATTAATTTTCTCTTCAGGTAACAGTACCTTACAGAACTATGATCATTAGCCAGTAGAGATGAAGCTTTGAAACCAGTTCTAGATTGATTTCTCCCTGTTTTATTTTATTTTAATTTATTATTTTTATTTTATGTATATGAGTGTGTTGTCTGCATGTATATGAGTGAACCCATGTCATGCAATGCTATCAGAAGAGGTCAGAAGAGGGCTTTGGATTCCCCTGGAACTGGCATTAAGGATGGTTTGTAGCCACCATGTGGGTGCTGGGAATCGAACCTGGGTCTTCTGCAAGAGCAGTCAGTGCTCTTAACCACTGAGCTATCTCTCCAGGCCCTTTTTTGTTGTTGTTGTTTTTCTACACTTCATGTATATAGACTCTTATTCTCAAAGTCTATTGTTTAACCGAGAGCAGAGACTTTGGTCAATATTGTTTAAGGGTCTACGAGAACCCTGATCTATAGCTTCATATGAGGAGCCCATTCCTACCACTGGGTTTTTACTTTGCTAGCCTATGGTGTCCAGTAGGAACAATGTCCCTTGTTACACAGTAACTCATTTCAGTCTTTCTTTTCATATTGTATATATATGTACATACTTGGTAGCTTTTATAGTGGTAAGTTTCCATATGGATTTATCTAAAAACTATGTTTGTTATCCTTCCCCTTAATTCCTCTTCTACCATACCAACCTATTCCCCACCCCATTTAAGCCTTTCTACTCTATCATTCCGGTTTCCAAGTTGACATCAATGCATGCAACTTCCTCTGCGAGGAAGCCCTTCCCGTCCCTGCTCATTGATTAGTCTCCTAAATTCTCTGGATTTTCAAATTGAAACACGCATGCCTAAGAATTCAAAACTTTCATCCAACTATGAGAAAAAACCTGAAATGCTTGTTTTCTTCTGGGTCTGGGTTCTCAAATTTAGGGTGAATGTTTTAAGTTCCAGCCATTTACCTGTGAATTTCATAATTCCAGCGTTTTTTAAAGAGCTGAATATTACATTGTATATGTGTACTAAACTTTCACTTCCCATTCAACAGTTGATGAACATCTAGGTTGTTTCCAATTCCAGGCTTTTATGAAAAGGGAATCAATTAGTATGGATGGAAAGGTATTTCTGTAGTAAGGCATAGAGTCTTTGGGGGTGTATGCCTAGGAATGGTATGGCTCACTCATATGTCAGGTCAGTTTCTAGCTTTTGGGGAAGCTCTACACTGATTTCCATAGTGGTTGTACCAGTTTGTGCTCCCATCAGCAGTGGAGAAGCATTCCACATCCTTGTCAGTATTTGTCTGTTTCTTTCTGATCATTAAGAGTGGGGTAAGATGAAATCTGAAAATGGTTCTAAATTGCATTTCCCTGAGGAATAAAGGTGTTTTAAAATATTTCTCAGTCATTTGTGTTTCATCTTTAGAAAACTCCTTGTTTGACTCCTTATTCTGGTTGTTAATTGGATTATTTGGGGTTTTATATTTAGTTTTTTGGCTCTTGGTATATTCTGTATACTAATCCTCAGACAGAGGTGTAGCTGGCAAAGAGTTTCCCCCATTTGGTAGGTTGTCTCTTCAATGGAATGATGATATCATCTGATGTTCTTTGTGTGGAAGAATTTTATTTGTCAATTATTGTTCTTAATGGTTGCATTATTGGAATCCTGTTCAGAATATCCTTCCTGTGTTAGGGTAGTCTTGGTATATTCTGTATACTAATCCTCAGACAGAGGTGTAGCTGGCAAAGAGTTTCCCCCATTTGGTAGGTTGTCTCTTCAATGGAATGATGATATCATCTGATGTTCTTTGTGTGGAAGAATTTTATTTGTCAATTATTGTTCTTAATGGTTGCATTATTGGAATCCTGTTCAGAATATCCTTCCTGTGTTAGGGTAGTTTTTATGTCAATGAGTTATATTCACTTAAGAATCAATAAAATAAAAATTTATGTCTTTTATATGATAATCATTTATTTTTTATTTGTATATTTATTTAGGTATGTATTTATTTATTTATGTTTGTATGACTATGTGCCTGTACAGATATAATTTCAGTAGTGTCATACAATGCCCACAGATGAAAGAAGAAGGTTTCAGATTTCCTGGAACTAGAGTTACAATTTGTCGATAGACATCATGCACATGCTGAAAAGTGAACCCAGGTCCTCTGTAAGAGCGACCAGTGCTCTTAACCACTGAGCTATCTTTCTAGTACCCAAAGTTAATATATTTAATAGACACAAATTTACAGATTCCTCCTCTCTCCATGTAAATGTATGTGTAATGTAAATTTGTGAACTTATGCATGTGTGAATGTATAGGCTTGAAGTTGTCAGAAATTTTCATTGATTTTTTTTTCCATTTTATTCTTTGAGTCAGGGTTTCTCAACAAAACTTAGAACTCAAAAATTCAGCTAACCTCGGAACCAGATTGCTTCAGATAAGATCACTCTCTGCTTTCTGAATCTAGAATTAAAGACAGGAATATTCACACACCTTTAATGTGAGCACTGGAGATTTACACTCCGATCCTCTTGCTTGTGCCAAAAGTGCTATAGTGGCAGAGTCATCTTTGATGCACAATAAATTTAATTTTATACATAAGATATACCCCTATTTCATGAATGCCATTACACACAAAAAATAAGCAATGTGAGTTATCAAGCTCTTTGGAAGTAATAACAAAAGTCACTGATGTTTCCCTGACCATTGAAAGGGATCAGAATTCATTCAGTGTCCCCAAATAGGTAGCAATAAAGCATCAGCATTCTCAAGATGCAATCTGAAGAAGCTTGAGGACAATAAATTATAAAAATAATATGTGATTAGAGACAGAGATGTACTGGTACATGTGCACATAAAGTCATGCATTTAAACACTTTGATGTAGTTTGATTTTTACAGCCTTCTCAAGAGTAGTCTAAATATTATGGAGTTGTTTCTTATTGATGACTTCAGAGTGTGATTGCCATTTAAAATATATCTTTGCACAAATTTGTGATTACCTCCAATATCAAAGACACTAGTTCATGGAGAAAATGTGAAGAAACAGACATTGTTTTCTTCATTTCAAGAGCTGACAGAATTAGATATAAGCATCAAAGTCAGAAGTGATGACATCTACTGGCAGAATCAACAGCATGCTTGAAGTATGGAATGTGATGTAGGAGGAAAAATGATGTATAAATTCTCCATTGTTGTATTGGAGTACTGGAGTTCCATTCTGTTTGTTAAATTATTATGGGCTGAAGGGATGGCTCAATAGTTAAGAGCACTTCCTGCTGCTGCTGAGAACCTGAGTTTATGTCTCAGCACTCACATCAGACAACACACAACCATCTGTACATCCAGCTCCAAAGGATCAATGCCTTCTTCTAAACTCCCAAGACACTTGCACACATAGGCAAATCCACTCACAAAGAAACACCCACATATTCATTAATAAAAAATAAAATTAGTTTTAAAGAGAGAGCAGTAAGATTTTCAAGTAAATAGAAAAGATGTTGTAACAAGGGTTGTTTAATTTATTATTGGTATGTGTAGTGTGAGTTTACACTCACGAGCATGATGTTGATGGGTGCTCATATGTGTGCACAAATGTGGAAGTCACAGAAAACCTTTGTAGGGTTAATTCTCCTTTCATATCTTTTTTTGAGACAGGGTAACCCCCTAGTCCCAGCTGGTCTGGAACTCACCAAAACTAGCTAGACTTAACCTCACAGAGATTCACTGGCCTCTGTCTCCCGAGTGCTTCCTAAGTCCTGGGATTTAAGGTATGCACCACTACACATGGCTCCTTTTGTGCTTTTGCATGTGTTCTGGAGAATGAGTTCATGTCTCCAGACTTGATATGTAAGCACCATTACCAGGTGAGCCATCACTCCAGTACTTAAGTGTGTAACCGCAAAAATATTAAGATAAACAAACATGTATTTATACATGTGCCTTTTTGTTTTGCTTTCTCTTTCTGGTCTCTTACAGAGGAAATGTGTTTTCAAAGTTATTTTATGAGCACATAAAGAACACATAAATTAGAGAGTAAAACAAGTCAGTTCTCAGAGGCCAATTTTGTATTATTACAGCTCAACATGTTGGCTTTAATAGTCACTAAAATATACTAATGTGAATGTTCATTTCCATGTGCATTTGTTTGCTTACTTTTGTAATTGATTCTTATATTAGGAATTAAAGATTCCTCATGGTTAGGGCAGGTGACTTTTATTGTTATGTGACATGCTGATCTCAGCTCCTATAGTGAATACTGTGGTTGGCTTGTACAGACCTGCTTTTCAAGGTTCATGCATTTAATCCAGCTGTTGTTAGTATCTTCTGATGGTTATGTGTATTTATGAGTAAGACTCTTAGACAAAGTAAGGCTGTTGCTCTCAGGAGGATGTGCCACTTTGAAATATCTCTGCTGATTATTTTCCTAACCCTAAGAGTTCATCACCTCTATGATGTAATCCACATACTACAACTTCTCAGTTTTTCGTTAAGATTGACTGAGGTTAGTTTGTAGATGTTTAGCTTGTCAGTTTCTGCTTTTCCCACTTCCTTGTTCAGACAGCAGGTCCCCAATGAAGCACAGTTGCGTGCACTTAGCCTCAGAATACAGTCTGAAAAAGAAGTCATTAGACAAGCTTGTTCTTGTTAGATTTAGAATTCTATGTACTTATGTAGATTGAGAAGTATAGTTTAGTCACTCTACATGGAGTTTTAATGCAATTACAAGATATAATAATTAATACATACATGGAGCTATTGTGTACTGTCCATAGAGTTCTCACATAGAATGAATACATTCAAAAATAATGCTAAAAAGTATAGTATGTTAAATACATAAAACAATATCATGGTAATTTATCATCATTAAAGGTTGCCTATTTTGTATAACATTGTGTACTACATTTTTGTGTGATATATATGTGTATGAATGTTTGTGTATATATACTCCATATGTGGGTATACGTGAACATGTTTGCATGTGCATGTGGAGGCCAGAGATTGTCATTGGTTTTTTCCTCTGTCACTTTCCATTTCATTTTTGGAGACATGGTATGGTGATTTGAGAGCCGCTAAGGCCAGGCAGCATACAGCAGGGGTTTCGGCGGGGGGGTGTCCCTGAATTCAAAGGTCCTGATAACCCACTGCGTGAAGCTGTAAAAGTGAAGCCTGGTTGTCAGAGAAGATCTGAAGACCCTCAAGATGCTAGAACTGTGAGACATCTGCCAAGGAACACTACATACAGAAAGTTTTACCAGCCCAAGAGAGAGATGTATGTTGCAGACAGCAAAGCTTGACAGTCTGAGCCATCTAAGCCCTTTGGAAATAAAGTCCCTGAAGTTGGACATGTAGTTACAGGACTGTGTGTTTGCCCTGCTGGTTTTCCATCTTGGTTTAGTATGGTATTTCCTCAATTTGCTCCCATTCCTCCATTTTGGAATGGGAATGTGCATTTGGTTCTATTGCATGCTGGAAGCATATAATTTGTTATTTTTTAATTTTACAGTAGCTTACAGTTACAAGATTGACTTGAATTTCACTTTGGACTCTGGACTTTTACATAGTATTGAGACTAATAAAGACTATGAGGAAATTTAAAGGTGAACTATATATTGCATTTTATATGACTATGAGCCTGTGGGAGCCAGGAAGTGGAATGTGGTGGTCTGAATGAGAATGTCAAACCATGTAAAGCCCATAGGTTCCAAGGATTTGGACACTTGTTCCCCAGATTGTCTCTCTCTCTCTCTCTCTCTCTCTCTCTCTCTCTCTCTCTCTGATTCTTTTGCTGGCTTGAAGATGTGATCATGGTCTTTTTGTTCTGGTCCCCTCTGTGCCATACCTCTCCCACCATTATGAACTCTTTCCCCTGGTACCATAAACTCAAACAAACCATTCTTTCTATAAGTTGTCATGGCCATGATGTCTTATCATAGCAACAGAAAGGTGACTGATATACAGGGTCTCTCATTGACTGTGAAGTGCATGAATTCAGCTAGACTGCCTGGCCAGTAAGTAAGTATCCTCCTGTCCCTTCCTCCTCTCCCTCGGCACTAGGGGTACTACATATGGCTTCTTGTATGTGTGACTTGGATGCAAACTCATGTCCTCATGCTTATGCAGCAAGTACTTTACCAAAAGACTCAACTCCTCAGCTCCTGATTATACATTTATAGGACTAGAAATTCATTGATTTTGTTAACACTAGCATCTCTTCAAGATGTGAGTAATATATTACTCCATGATGCTGCGATGTTGGGAAACCCTGCTGTTAGGGTTGTAGTTTCTCCATGTCTGGATAGCCCTGAGGGGCTTGGCGTCAAATGGAAGAACTCCCCTTTCCAGCAGGGGGCCTCCTGCTCTCTTCCTGGCTCACCTTGAAGTGCCGCCAAACACAGATGCCTTATCTGAAACATGACCTTTGGCATAGTTACCTGGAGTAAAAACTACTCCCAGGTTTTTTCTATATGATAATCAGGCATTGTCTGATAGTTGGACACATGTAAATAAAGCATACTATGAGCACCTATCAACTGAGGCTTTTGCTACTGCCTCCACACTATAAATTCTCTAGTTTTCCCACTAATAAACAGAGCTGGTTTTCACTCTGCCTGGAGCTGTGTCATTGCTGTTTCACTGCGCCTGGGACCAGCCTGTGATCAGTCTCCCCGGAAGAGCTGTCTCCCGTCAGCACTCCCTCCCGTCAGCACTCACTGGCCGTCCTGACCCCGTTAAACCCCCGCGCGCCCCCCCCCCCCCCCCCCCCGCTGCTGGCCCAAGCCGCCCTGCACTGTGATTAGTATATCTATGTAGTAAATACTTTTTGGCCCCATGTTGAGTAAAACATTGTTAAGTGACAGATCATATGAGTGTTTTTTGAACCCAGGATGCACAGCTCAGACTTTCTTTTAGGGAATATGAGTTAAGTCAGTTTCTCTTGTTTCCCAGTACCAAAAATGTAGTGTACATATGCCAACTTCAGTTATACTGAATGAAAACAATGACACATATGGTCTTATCCACTCAGTGATATGCTGGACTGTTGGTTTATGGTATGATACATGCACTGATCAATTCCTCTGCACAGTGTTGAGTGAGAAAATAGTGCCCATTTACCAAACCCAGGAAGCACATATTTTAAATCCATTGTCATTTCTTTATCTACTTTGTTTTCACTTTTATCTCCACATGAGAAAATCAATTTGAGAAGTGATGCACTTATCTGATACTAAATGAAGCCAAGTTGCAGGAGCAACAGGAATCACAAAAGAAAATAATGGAGAGAAAGAAAAAGAAAAAGAAAAGAAGGAAGGAAGGAAGGAAGGAAAGGAAGGAAGGAAGGAAGGAAGGAAGGAAGGATGGAAGGAAGGAAAGAAGGAAGGAAGGAAGGAAGGAAAGATCTGGAGTTCACAAAGCAAACTCTTTATTATAGATATTGAAACCAGTGTGAAATGGTACGCTTTAATGATAATCTGTCATTTATACATTAATTAATTCAAAACTACCCAGAAAAAATAGGTGTTCAAAGAAAATTCAGAGATTAAAACCTCCCACTTTTTTTTCAAAGGCATCCAATTATCTCCCATCAGTCCTGACAGGAAGCTGTCTTGTTAAAGAGCTTGCAATTCCATTACAGATAAACTTCAAATATTGATTTGTACCTTTTATTTCCTTGGTCTAAGATATCATGGTAGGGCTAAAAATGCTCAAATTTGTTCCTGCATGGAAGAATGGAAATGGCTCTAGAGAAAAGGAGATCTTAGATATGTACAAAAATAGTGGTTTACTGACTTTCTACTCCACTAGATGTTGCTGAGCAGCCAAAGCCTGTGCTTGTCCAGAGGATAATAAAGTACAAAACTGTGAGCAAACAGAATACAGCTCAAAAACGCAGTGTTTAAATGATGAGTAAATAAATATTATACTGAAGTAAAAAGCTTTGACTGTGTGGGACACCTAAAAGTCATACTCTTCATTTACAATCAGATGTTGATGTGTAAATGTGGAAGGTGATGACCTTCAGTCAGAAGGAAATGTTGTACAATACAGAATTCATGATGTCTACTTTATAAGGAATTATATATTCAACAGTAGAATTCTAGATTTACAAATCAATAAACAAATATAAACTCCAATTGGCATGACTTGTTAAAAGGGTGTTTGTTTGAAATGGGATTGTCAAAACAAAAATGTCATAGACTTATGGTGTCTTAAACCACAGAAAAGAAAACAAAAAATTTCTAGCAGTTCTGAGAACTAGAAAGGCAAAGAATAGGAGGCAAAATGGCTCGGTGATTGTAAGGGCCTCTTTCAGGCTTACATGACTGCCTTTTGGCCATATCCGTGCACATCAGCGATGAGGAGGCAGATAGAGGGAAAATGAGAGAGAGAGAGAGAGAGAGAGAGAGAGAGAGAGAGAGAGAGAGAGGAGAGAGAGGGTATATATGTTTCATTTTCTCTCCTTTTGAGAGGGTATATATGTTTCATTTTCTCTCCTTAGGAATTACACAGTCTTATCCACTTAGCATCCCGCCCATACAGATTAATTAAGTCTTAACTATCTCTTAAAGATCCTGTCTCCATGAAACTAGTCGAGAATTATCTTTATGGAGCTGTTTGCTTACTTTTTACAAATAATACATCTTTCTTCACTTTTTTCTCCTTTCACTGTGTTGAATGGCTTTGTACTCACCGAGTGAGTGTACATTAGAATAGATTACAAAATCAGACTCAGATGGGACTTGTTTCTTGAACTTCAAAGGCCTGTACAACTCCACTACCAACAGGCAATTGCATCAACCCTGTCTGACCCAGCTTTACTGTGTTGCTTGGAAACAGGTCCTGAGCAAATACGAGGAAGCACTCCCTTGGGACTTAAATTGCTGGTCTTGTATTGCCCTATCACATGTGAATTTCAAGACTGCTCTGGACTGTTTGTAACTTTCTTCCAGATCACTGAATGGTATTGAATCCTTCAGTCAGCTAAGAAGAGTCTTGATAAGAGGGAGAAAACAAAAGATACAAGGTCAAGCCTTTGAATTAAAACTGCATTTTTGTTTTAGAGTCTGGAAGACTGAGAAATGATCTCTATTCTTGCTGAAGATGTATGGAATATTCAAAGACAGATCTATCCTGCAGACCTGCAGCATTGTAAAAAATATGCACAGGTGGGGGGGGTTATGGTTATGTACATGCAAATCCAAAGAGCTTCAAGAAATAAGTATCTGTGCTTTTCCAGTATTCAGAAATCCTTTGATGGTAGATCAGTAGGACTTGCATTTTGTCTAAGCAGTGTTAACCACTTCTTGTCTGAAGATATGAGCAACAAGGCCTCCCTTCTGGAGAAGTGCTGTATCCATTATTAGCGTATGTTTCACTACATTCTAGACACTAATGAGATTGCCCTCAAAATTCCTAGATATCAGAGAGTTTCTGTAGCCATTCCATTATTTTGCACAGGATATTTTTACTCTGGTGTGGTTTGGGGTTCTTTGCATCTTTAGATTGTGACAACATGCAATGGTGTTGTTCCTGGAAACAAGTATGGGATTTAACCTTCTTTTCCTTCTTTTTTAAGTATGTTGACCATTTGCTGTATTAATATTATTTGATTATTTTAGGCCAATTGAAGTTTTCTGTTCAGTAGTCCTATCTTGAATACAAATGTGAAGGTTAACCCTAAAATTTGTCTGAGGCTGAGGAAAATTTAAAAAAAGAAAAATTAAAAGAAGATTCTATGTGTTACAGGCTTTGGGCTCTGTCTATCCAACTGATATGTAGAGATGCTTTGTCTTAAAATTTGGTTCCGTAGTCTTAAGAGTAAAATGGAAGTATTACAGTTCTACATGTGTAAGAGAAATTAATGCAATTTTTCAGAGCTCTAATTTGGCTTACTGTCAATCTCTCTTGTGACAAAAATTATGCAATTTTTCTTGGTTTTCTATGTTTTGAATAAACTACTTTTATTTTTAGTTTTTCATTGACAAAGGCATATGTTGAGATAATGAATTTTTGTTTCATTTTTATGATTAATTGAGCAATACTGTTAAAACAAGTAAATTAGGTCCATGTAAATGGGGTAATACAAGTATCCTCTGCCTGTAACTCAGAGTTGTAATGTTATGTGATAGCGATAAAATGAATCATTTATAAGTCAGTTGAAATATTAAAATAGCAGTTGCCAAACGTTAACTGAAATACTCTTGGCTTCAGAAGTTCCATAAAATGTTTTTTGTGATCTATTAATAAATATGTTTTCCACACATGGTGACACATGCCTATAATACCAACACACAGGGAGGCTAAGGCAGGAAGATCATGAGTTTGAGGCAGCCTTGGCTAGAAAACAAGCAAAAATGAATTTCTATAAGTCGTAGCTAGCTTGAAAATAAAAAAAAAAAAAAAAATTCAGATAAAACCCACTGAGGACTGGAGCTTCCACATATGAAATTAGAAG
Organism: Nannospalax galili; assembly: GCF_000622305.1. Lineage (NCBI taxonomy): Eukaryota > Metazoa > Chordata > Mammalia > Rodentia > Spalacidae > Nannospalax > Nannospalax galili. The sequence continues at coordinate 1,430,994 of NW_008359075.1, forward strand.
AGGTATTTGTGATTCAGTCCAGAGTAGTATTTTTCTAGAAATAAAAAATTTAGCAAGCGCTAAATTTAGAATCATTAAGAAAAAGAATAATGTTTTCAGAGAGGATGTGGAGTCTCAGGTCTGTGCGTTGTTACATAATAAATATTTAGTCTTTGTACCTGTTTCCATGTACCCGCATTCTAAAATCCTTGGAATCTCTCAAATGTTCAATATGTCCATTGTATGTTAATGGATTAGCTGATGTCTGGAGCCCTCTACATAGCTTTGAGGTGTAAAATGTAGTAGGGAGTGGGAAAATTTCATTAAAAGCCTAAAATTTAGCTTGAAACTTGATAAAACTAATGTGCTACAGATTGAGTTAAACTTCCAATGGCCAAGGTGTAGTCAATCATGCCTCTGGGATGAAATGTACTTAAATATCTGAATGACTGTGCTTGGGGGAGATTCCAGTTTGGTGAACACATTGCAGTTTTGTGAGGGTAGCACTCCACCTGTCTTATGGATCCTCGATATTTGGCTTTTCCAGAGTCAGATAGTTTATAATAAAAGGGGAACCACTGTTAAGTGCCTTCTTGACTTCTATGAATCCTAATAAATCACATAATCTGAGAGAATCACATGGGAACTGCCCTATCTGTGGACCCTTGTTTAGAAATAATTGGGCTTGTTATTGGTGTGTTAAATGAAATAGCTTTGTGGAACATGGTCCTTACCCTGTGGAGACAGTGAACAACACAGAGGCTGTCAGAACCTGAAGTGAATCTACAAACTCAGGTGGTGTCAGACATTTTGATAAGTCATGGCTTATAAACACATTTTAGCCATTAAATCAAATATGAAACTATACTACTAAATAAAACTCTAACATTTGAGAGATACAAATATGTCTAAGAACAGGAAGAATCTAAACTCACAAGTTAGAACAGTTCTCCTAAAATAATACATGTAAACAAACACTGTAGGGTCTCCAGTGGATGACTGGAGGTCATTTGGGGACTCAAGCATCACTCTATACTCTTAATATACATAATATAATATGCATATATATGCACATATATAATAGAGTACATGAAATGCTCAGGGAGTAGTACGGGATGTAAATGGGGGAGGGGAACTAAATTCCACCAATATATATGAAATTTGCAAAAATTCAATAAAATAGTATCAAGAAGTGCTAAAATTTCCCCCAAAATAAAATGGTAATTTACTGAACGCTGAGAATCAGGCTGATGTTGTCTATTGGCTCAGTAATACCAGTCTCTATGACACTTTCAATTGTTTTGAGATATTATTTCACTATAAATAATTTACCAACCAAACATCCAATGCCAAAATAAATATTTCTCAGATAGGAAGATGAGGTGTGTGTCACAACAAATTGTGAAAACCAAGAGTGAAGGAGTTGCAATATAACAGTAAGTGAATTCAATAAGAATAGGTTTCAGGTTATGTGTAGAAAGTATCCAGTTTAGAAAAGTAGATGTTCAGAAGATCTAAATTGAATGTCTTGAAATTTAAATGAAGTCCATGAAAAGAAATAATGTTTGAAACACCAGAAAATGGTAACTGATATTTGAGAAAAGAACATTTATCCTTCTCAAAACAAAAATGATGCTAACAAAGAACTTGAAGAAAATTACAAAACACAGGTATCCATAATAAATTTATTCTAAAATATAGCATGATTCTGTGCAGCTGAGTACATAAAATTAGACATTAACTAACTATGACTTTAGAACTAGCTTCAATAGTGTATTTTTAAAAATATTTTATTATTTTTATTTTATGTGCATGCGTGTATTGCCTGCATGTAGGTAAGTGCACTCGTGTTGTGCAATGCCCACGGAGGAAAGAAAAGGCTGACAAATCCCCTTGAACTGGAGTTATGGACATTTGTTAGCTGCCATGTGGGTGCTGAGACTCAAACTTGGGTCTTCTGCAAGAACAGCCAGTGTTTTTAACCACTGAACCATCTCTCTAGCCCCCAATTATGTATTTTTAAAGTAGTGGATATTTGAACCTCAATATAAAAAAGCAAATCCCACACATTTTAAATGTTGCCAATGTTTCAGTATTTCATATCAATTGATAAAAATCCCACAGAAATCTTAAGTATGCTTACTGAACCAAAAAGTCTTTGCACTAACACCGAAAGGAAAATCAGGAGATATAAGGTGACAGGAGAGAGTTGGAAGCAAGGCGAGGAATTTTCATATCCTTTCCCATATTAGACTATATGTAACAATACATTCTAAAAATGAGGAAATGATGATATGGGCAAAGACAATCATTTAAATATCTGTCAATAACAATAGGACAAACATCTCAAGATGTAGGAAGGATAGTTAGGTGATACATATTTTTATCATGAAGACAGAAGATACTGTCTAAATTTTTTCAACCAAATATAGAACTATGAAATAGTGTTTTGAAAGTAAAATAAAAATTAAACAAAAGAAGAAAATTTACTGTTTATAGAGTTGAGAAATTAATCAGTTGTTAAGAGCACTTTGTGCCTATTGGAGGACACAAATATAGATCCAGGCACCCAAGTTATATGGCTCCCAAATGCCTGTAACTCCAGCTCCAGGGAATTTGACACCCTTTTCTGTCCAAAGGCACTTGCACACATGTGGCATACACTCACAAAGATACATGCATACATACAAAACAAATTAAAAATCACTAAAATTATTTAGTAATTATATGTAGAAGGTCTGATTGAAAGTGAATGGCGGGGGTGGGGGGTGGACAGAATATAGGCATGAGGAAAAGACAAGGTATACCTCCAATGTAAACCAAGGATCTCTTGCGGCCAAAAACGCTTAAACTGCCTCAGAAAAGTGAAACTAATAATGAAGGTGGTGAGTTTCAGTTTAGTCCCTTTTCTTCTTAGAACACTTAATTGTGGTCCTGTCTGTGACCATTCCTTCAGTTCTTTTCAGCCTTGTATGTGGTATCAGTTGATTCTGTGCTGTCTTTGTCCATGCACATATACTTGCCAGCATTTTCTTGATCTTTTGCATGGTATCCTCCATCTTCTGCCCCAGGCTTTCTCTGACCTCATGGCTTGGAACAACGATGGACTACGGTCACGTTTTGACAGGTGCACAAAGCGGCAGAGTGAAGGATTTAATGCCCCTTGGGATGAACCATGAACAAAAAGAGCCAAGAAATGATGAAAAAATGATAGTGAAATTCATTTATGTTTTGTTCATAGCAGCTAATCATCCCAGAAGTAAATGTGCAGCTCAATGACATATCTTCAAATTGTCCCTTAATTCCTATGTCCGTCTTGTCCCTTCTTAAACTCACTTGACACATTTAGCCACTTTCATGAATGCTTTTATTTCTGGTTCTGATTTTTTTTTTTTTTTTGCACTTTAGAAATATGTTTCTTTTTATTTCTGCCCTTAGTTTTTCTATTCATGAAAGAAAAGAGTAAAGCTTCACATACAGCATAAATAGTTGATAATCATTTGAACTTGACTGTTTCTAAAATGTAAATTTCATCATATCATTTACTTGCCCATAATAATTTCCTTGGTCTCCAAATACAAGAAAGAATTTAAATTTGAATTTAATTTCCTTTCTAGTTCAAAATCCAAGTCCTTAAAAGTCAGTCGGGAGATTTTAGGTACATCCTCACACACAACGCAACTGAGCTTAGCAGCATATTAGTAGCTCCACTAGGGTTAGAGTATGCTTAAACTTCCATATGCCTTTCTATTCTCATCCCCTCTCCCTGGAATTTCTCCCTTCCCTTTTTGTCTAGGAAGCTCTCCTCAAGAAATTCCAATGGATTCTGATATAAATATTTGAAATTTGCCATGTTCTGACTTTTTTCTGGTTCCCTGTCCAGAACTTGCAATGATAATTACTCTTGCCTTTACTTCTCCTTCACATCTCCTATTCACTGGTCAAGGACTTTCTTTTCTCCCTACAGATAAGAGTTATGCAATTTGGGAGTCTTTTAGATAGACCCACTGAAGGGGTACCCCAATTGCCTCACCCTGTGTCCCTGTTCAGCAGGGAAGAAACCAGAGCGGTCTGTGTCTTGATTCCCTATTGGAAATTTAGGTAACCTCTTCAGAGGATGGTGTGATAAGATTAGGAGGTAGGAATTGGCTAGACAGTTAGGGTAAAAATGACCCCAAAGAAAAGTAGTTTCTTGACTAAATATCAAAATGTCCCTGGGAGTCTTAGCAACATACTCTTTTCCAAAGGCCAAAAATATCAGAAGTATTTGGGAGCTCTTATCTCACCCCAAAAAGATTTTAGGGTTACTTCTTCAGATGGAGGAATGTTAGAGTAGCCAAAAGCCCCATTAAAATGAAGGGAGGAGGGAAGAAGGTGGAAGGAAGGAAGGAAGGAAGGAAGGAAGGAAGGAAGGAAGGAAGGAAGGAAGGAAGGGAGGGAGGAAGGAAAGAAGGAAGGAAGAAAGGAAGGAGTACACGAAACTGTCAGAAAGAAGTGATGGGGAGATATGAGAGGTGTTGGAGGGGAGGGAGTTAATGTGGATTTGATCAAAACACCTTATATGCATATATGAAATTCTCAATAAAGTTTTGTAACAGTTAAAAAAAAAAAACACTAAGTGGTCCCTGTAAACAAAAAACTCTTAGTCTAGTTAGGAAATAGCAAGATTTTATTCTAAAGTAAGTGCAACAAGGTAAATTAGCAGAGTCATACGTAGACTCTAGTGTTGTGGGGACAAAGAGGACTAACAGTCCATTTCTAGTCAGGTGCCAATTGATCTAGCAGAAGCTGGCCTGCTCAGTGGGAGTTTACTATCTGATTCTAATTTTTAAAACACCAAGCTTGTAAGACTTAGCATTAAGTTTAAGATAATGGAATACTGTCATGAGTGAACTCATTTCTGAATGTCTATTCAATATTCTGGGAAAAATAATAAGAATCATTTTTTAATACTTTTCATGACAGCTCCTAGAAAATTACATGTGTTATCCAATAAATGAGATTTGGTGATATAACTGCATTGGCACTGTACTGAGGAAAGTATCAGAAGAGTCAAGAAATTAAGAGGGTTAGGATGGATTCATAACACAAAAAGAAAATCTAGCCTCTGTTGAGGGTTCAGAAGAGAGTCTCTTTATGAAGACTACAAAGAATAGAATACCCTGTCAAGGGGCTTCCTGGTGAGTGCTCCATAGACTGGGAACCAGTTTGATAATCACACCTGCAATGGAGAAAAGCTATCTAGGCTCAACAGGGGGATGGAATTCCAGAATGGACCATCAACTTATAGCAATGTATGATAAGAATGTGTTAGATGTGTTTGATATAGTTATTCTAATGGGACCAAGCCCTGAGCAATATTAAATGGCCTTTATTGCATGGATCCATGGCAATAAATAGTAGATCATGATTCCCAACCACCTGTTCTCTTGGGTGGATTCATTGGGTATCTAGCTAAGAGCTTAATAGAGTTGCATTGTTTTGATATTGAAAAGAGAGATGGGGATAAAAAAAAGTCGCTATCAATGGTCACAATCAGAAAAGCAATAGTTTCAAGATATACATTTCTAGTTGTCAGTTCCTACTCAGTGCTCATTGAATTAAATATAATCAAAAGAACCTGGAACTAACCCCACAGTTGTACAGAGTGAATATGCTTCTAATTGTTTGTTAAAGGAAGTAGTTGTCATTCATCATAGCAATTATGCTTTGGAAAGGATGAAGTCCAATATTTGAGGAATTTTTGAAAATTGTTGTAAATAGGATAGGAATGGAAAGCTGAATACCCATGACAGTTTTATAAAGTGTGGTTAGCAGGGGCTGGAGAGATGGCTAGCAGGTAAGAACACTGACTGTTGTTACAGAAGACCCGGGTTTGAAATCTAGCACCCACATGGCAGCTAACTGTCCATAACTCCAGTTCCAGTGGATCTGACAGTTTCTCCTGTCCTCTGAAGCCATTGCACATCAATGGTGCACTTACCTACATGCAGGCAATTACATGCATACACATAAAAATAAAAATAATAAAATATATAAATAAACAGAGTGGGGTTAACAAATGTGCTAATCTAATTTTGCATCCCCAGTGTACAGATGGGTCAATTATGTGGTTATTTGCCCTGTTCCTTTCTATAAAATTGTACTGATGTATCAAAAAGCCCCAAGGAAAACCTTTAAATTGACTTCCTGTCTTGTGGAATAAGAATTTTTATAACGTAAAAAAAAAAAAAGGGAAGATTCCCCACTATCTTTCCCATCCCTTATATCCAGGAAAAAAGGAAGGAATCTGGAGAACTATTTCATCTATCAAAGCTCAACTGTTAAAGTCTTAAAAGTTGGAAAGTCCATAGCACCATCATGTGGCTATTTATTTGGCTTACCGACCTCTTCAACAGCTAGAAATTAGCCATTGGATGGGGCACTTGTTAGAGTACTGAGTGGAGTAGTAGCTCTGGGTATATCTGTTCTATTAAACATGTTCTTTCCCTTGGAGTACATCACCACAGACTTTGGCACTTGAAATGTAAGCATTGTTCTCATAACAGCATTTTTCCTGTTTTGTCAGAAAAATGAAGAGAAAGCATAAGGCAAGGTCATTTGCTATGAATGACATTAGTATATGTTTTCACTCTGGTTGCAGGACTATGCTAATTTTTTGTGCCGTCCTTGTACTTAATATAAATTTCATTATCTGTGAATTGTGAAGCATATCACACTCGTGCACTGAGTTGGGAACTATCCTTACTGAAATATTCAGCAAGAAAGCCAAGTACATTAGATGTCTTATTGAGAAAAAGAAAGCTTGCTGTATGGTAGGAAATACATCCATAAAGATTCTGGGACTGCTTGCAAAAAAATATCTTCAAGACCAAGATATAATCCAGAGGTATATTCTCTAATAAGTATATTTAAAAATTTTTATTTATTTTTATTTTATGTGTATGAGTGTTTTCCTGCATATATGTTAGTGCACCATGTGCATGGAATGCCCACAGAGGCCAGAAGTGGGTATTGGATCCATGGAAATGAAGTTACAGACTCTTGTTCCTGCTATATGGGTGATGGTAACTGAATTTGGGACCTCCACAAGAGCAGCCAGTGCTCCTCAAGTGTGAGCTGTCGCTTCAACTACATTATATGTTTATTCTGAGACATTACCATACACTTCTAACCATCAGGTAAGAGGTTCATAGCTTGGTAGGTCCTGAGATTTTTCAGTCAACATAAACAAAAATATTGACTAAATTAAAGTAGGAGGGTGTGGGAACAGTAGAACAATTTCATTAATTTAAGATTCTAATAAGCTCCAAAATTCATGGATATCTCATTATAGTTCATCCTAGGGATGGCTCTGCACAAATGGAGTCTTTCTGGAAAACAGAGCTGTGAACTGTCCACTGATTGTTCTCCTTGTAGGGAGGCTTCAAAAGCTATGAATATACATCGATTTCTGATGGACTGGTAGCTAATGGTTTCTCTGGTCAGTGAAGTGTCAGGAAAGAAGGATAATGGAGGCTAGAATTAAGGTACAATTAGTCATGGTGTTGAACATGGGAGTAAGTATATTTTCTTTATTTTTCTTTTATTTTTTCAGCATTTAATGCATGAATAATGTATTTGCATCATTTCCCCCACTCTTTAACCCACCTCTGACTCCTCCTATGTCTTCCCACAGCCTCTCAATTTATTTTTCTATTCATCCATTGTTACTGTTACATATATATATATGTGTGTATCTATCTCTCTATATATATGGATAGATATACAAATATATGCAGTGCACTGAGTCGATAGTGATGCTTGTGTATAAATGGGTTTAGGACTGACCACTTGGAATTATATACTTTCTCAAGGAGTTTGTCCCTGGAGAAATCTGATTCTCCCTCCCTCAGCATCCACTGACAGCCTACAACTCTTCATCTAGAGGTGAGACCCTGTGAAAATGCCCCATCAAAATTGGTCATTGCTTTCTTTCTTTCTTTCTTTCTTTCTTTCTTTCTTTCTTTCTTTCTTTCTTTCTTTCTTTCTTTCTTTCCTTCCTTCCTTCCTTCCTTCCTTCCTTCCTTCCTTTCCTCCCTCATTCTTTCCTTTCTTTTCTTTATTTTCTCTCATATCAATGTCCACAAGAGGGCAGCCACTGTAAGAGGCACTTGTTCCTCAAACTGGAAAAAGTTCATTTGTTCTGTGAATGCTAGTTATCCTCTGCCATTGGAAACATAAGAACAACTACAGAGAGCCATGGCTTGAATGCCCAGCATCTCAGAGGTATAAGTTCTGCCTGGATCCAGAAGCACGGCTTCTTCCATGTGTGGATGATTGCCACTGCTGTTTGTCTGTTCTAGTGGCCCAGGTGACCAACTACGAATTGTCAGTATGACATCATTCTTAAAGCAGGACAGTCACCTATACTTGAGGACAGCATTCTAATGGACATTATCCACCTGGAGGGGAAGTCTGATTTATCATAGTTAGATTTGAAAAGTACACATGATATTGATTTTTCCTCCCATTTTGCACTGTCATTGTCCCATTATCTGGAGAATTATGATATTGTTTGTCTATTTTTATATATACTATACATTACTTACTAAGGCCAAGGAATCTGTTTTATTGTAAAAAAAATATTGAGAATAGGTGATTGATAATGAATTTTCCCCAATTTTCCCCTGTTTCCCATCAGGCAATCACTCAAACTTAATATTAGAATAAACTATTCAAGACTCACATGAGTTTTCAATTACATTATTCACAGAGAACTCAGTAGACTGTGACATACATATTTGACCTCTCTATGTTTTGTGTTAATGTGTACAGATGGCAGAATGTACAGACCCAGGAAGTGAGAAGTAATAGGAATGTACTCTTCCAATATGTAGTATCTGTGCCTCTGTCTTATTTCAGATTTGCTAGCTCAGTGATTCCAAATGCTGTGGAAAGAAAACTGTCATTAGCAGAAACATAAAGTTTCCACTTCCTGTATGGTCTCTTTATTTAATTTATTTTAGTGGATCCACATAAAATAAAGAAATTAGTATTTGAGTAGGAATAGCATTTATCACCATGAGTAACTTCATTTGCTGCTACACAGTGGTATAAGAAGGAATACGTCTAAAATGCTGACAAGTCACAGGAGCAATCTCCTGAGTTGAATTGTGCAGCAACACAGGCGCCAAGGATCCAAGTGCAACCGATTATGACTAGTAATAATTAGATACATACAGGTTAGAGGTGCAAGTGCCAACATCTCAGTGTTAGTAGCAAAAACAATGAGTCTTTTGTAAGGAACAATATATTCTGAAATGAATGGAGATCTTTTTTAAAGATTAAAAACTCAATTTTATGTCTTACAGGGCTTATACTGAGCTCAATATTGTATAACTGTATTAATTCAACTATGAACCTAGAAACGTACAGCCACTTGTGAAAGAGATGGATTCTTGCTCTGGAATGTGTTACTGAATATGGTAAAGCTGTAATGAAATGCTTCTTCTAATCATGTAGTTATTAAAAATTAAAAAAAAATAATGACTAAAAAATTAATAGCAGAAAGGCAACCTCTGAAATTCAGTATTACTTAGCAAAGTATCTAAGGGTTTTATCACTCTAGGGAAAATTGGGTTATCCCAATAGTAAAGTAGCCTGGAAACATTCAATTGACAGCAGGGGTAAAGGAACATCTAAATCTGGGTGAAAATCAGTTAGATGATGAATATCAATCACTGTCCAAAACCAAGATCTTTGAGACAGCAGAGTTTTCATGATTTGACTGGCTCAGTCCGGAAACTGGCTTGGTTTTGAACTGAACGTAATGAAAGCTATCAGTAGATCTGAGTGTTGCAAGTGGGAAATATATTTCCTGTGAATTTTCTGTATCATTTCAAATTTGCTCAATCCAACCAAATATTCAAACTCATGCTTCATCCATCGTACTGAAGATTTATCTAACAGTGCTTCATCTCTCACCACTCTCATTTCATGCTCAATACTTCTCCAATACCCTGATACTGCATGCTCACAGAAACCTTATTTTCACTCATGCATATATGTGTTCTGCTTGTATAGAGGAGGTAAGGCAATACCCATTAGGAAATCCTGGACCAATATGCGAAGTGTGCTTCCATGGTGATCATCAAATTTACAGCATTAACCATCAAAAATGTTTTCATTGGTTTTCTCTAGTTTATTTTTTAATTGTTTCTATTTATGTATGTGTGTGTGTGTGTGTGTGTGTGTGTGTGTGTGTGTGTGCACCAGGTGAATGCAGATGCCCAAGAGGTCATCAATACCCTAGAGCTAGAGTTACAAACAGGTGTGAGCTGCCATACATGTGTTCGGGGAATCAACCTTGGGTTGTTTGGAAGAGTGAGAAGTGCTCTTAACTGCTTAACCATTTCTCCAGCACCTCTAGTTTCTTTTTAACCTGGTCTGTCCTTCATTTCTATTATCTGAGATAACATTTTCAAGTGAAATTTTCATATGTGATGAATGACAAGTCTATGACCAAGGCTCTGCCCTTGGAAGAATTCAGATCACTTCCACTTAGTTTCAGTAGGTGGCAAGATATGTATTCACTAGTGGTTGTTGGGTGACAAATCACCTCTGAATTCTTCTATCTACAGGAACAGAAGTCTTGACTGGGAAGCTCCACTTATTACTCAAGTTTGTGTATTAACAAAAATCGCTCTGCTTAAAGTATTTTTCATCCTCTTTAAAGACAAATCAAAGTGTATTTGTCTATCACAATGGCACAGATACAAGAAGGTGGAAAAAAAACAAAACTCCCCACCCCAAAAAATAAAACAAGTGCCCTCAAAGCCTAGGGCAATAGCTGGTACAAAATATTCTCTCCCTACACATGATTGGTCTAAACAGTTAGTATGCTTATGGCCCACATCAAGGGGAAGAGAGGCACACTCCATATGTGATGAAGCTGTGGCAAGAGAACTTATCAAAGGAATGGTGAAAATTTTAGGCTAGTTGATCTACCATATGATTATGAAGCAATATCAATATATTAACTAGAAAGAAAAGGATATGACATATATCAGGTAATAATGTCGCTAAACTAATAGTTTAATCCCCTGTAATGAAAACTGATGAAACACATGTTTTCTCTCTCTAACTAGCATTGAAAGTCAAGGTGATAGTTTATACATTCCAAAAATTACAAAAAGAATGAAGAAGGCAGAACAGTTGTTTAAGCCACTAAACTGCTAGTGAATATCCAGATTTTAGAGATTATTTGTTGTGACCTCTTCATTGTGTCTAGGAAACAGGATATTGCCATAATTATTATGCATGGAAAATCTCTCAGTCTTCAGGGTTAAAAGGATTAGAAGAAGAGAGGCATTAATGAAATACATTTATTTTCACTGGGGCCCAAGCAATTTACCCTGTAATTTAGAAAGATCACATGGGCTTCATGTTAAATAATATTTCTAAAATAGTGAGACTCTTGCAGAGCAATTGGCACTCATTAAAATTCAGTGTTGGAAGCAGCAGGTGGCAGGCAGTTCCATGGAACAATTTTGCAGTGTCCTTCTATGGTTGAAGCAAAACAATTCTTGTCACAAGATTCTGGGTCTTACTCCCTGTTGAAAGTGATCGTGTGTAACAATTCTGCTATTTTTACATGAATACATTCAAGTAACTTGAACTGAATTACTGCAATAGCATTCTAAAATATACATTTTCCTACCATGTAGCTGAAGAGAATATATTCATTTCACTCACTGTTTTGCCTTTGAAAAGCAATACATTTAGTGGCAAAATGTTGTTGCTTTATTTGTCCACAGGGAAGTGAAAGTTTGAATATCTGTGAAATTATACTTATGTAGAATAAAGTGAAAAAAATTACTGGGGGGCAAAAGACCAAGAAATTTTTATCAGTTATACATTTTTGTGCTTTTATCTAACATAAAGTAAATGTGGCATGTGAAGTAGATTTCTCTTTAAGATATTCTAATCCTGTCTTTCCTTTCACCAAAAAGGAAAAGGAAAATTGTAAGCAGAAAAATTATCTAGAATTCCTGGGACCATTTAATATCTTCTTTCCTTTACAAACCACAGTGAAGGGTTCAGACACCTATTTAGAGTTATGGTATTTTCAAGAATATAAACTACTCTTTAAAAAGGATAGGGCAAGCACCGGGCATGGTGGTGCACGCCTTTAATCCCAGCACTCTGGAGGCAGAGGCAGGCTGATCTCTGTGAGTTCAAGGTTAGCCTGGTCTACATAGTGAGTTCCAGGATAGCTGGGGCTACAGGGAGACCCTGTCTCAAAAAGACCAAAAAAAAAAAAAAAAAAAAAAAAAAGGGTAGGGCTTAAATATCCAGTTAATTGTTAAAAATCTGGGTATTTATATCTTAAAACATGTTGTAGATAAATGTTTCATTATGTTTTAAAGAGGGGAATAAGCTTATAAATTATACCTCCGATTTTTGCTTTGTATTGATTCAGCAGTGGATGATATAATGCTCTCAGCAAAATGTTCAGGTTATGGACATTGGGTTAACTGGACCTGGACTCACTCAAGTATCTGTTCAGCTTTGTACTGTTTGTGTGATGTTGACAAATTAATTTTTCCAAACCCTAGTTACCAGGAAAACAAAGGTAATATGCCTTCATCTAAAGGACGTAGTAAGAATCAAGCAAGATTTGAGAATTCATGTTTGTCACTAGGGAGACACTTAAGAAATTATAGAAAATTGTTTATATTTTGGTAATACTAAGAAAATTGTCTATAATGAGTGAGCATAGGAGAATAACTCATAAAAACAGATTTTAAACACGGGTTATTTATAAGTGATACATACATACCAATCAAAGTAAGTATACATACAAAAAAAGCAACCATCAAATAGCAGCAATAAATAAAACCTGCATCATAATACCGCTAAAGTTTCATATATTATACATCTTTAAAATCATTATGTATCAATAAGCTATTATAATTGTTCATTATTTTAAACTGTTTCAAACAGGTATGTCTAGTCCGCAGCCCACAGACCACATATAACCCCAGGATAGCTATAAATGCAGTATAACACAAAGCAACATACTTATTCTAAGCATTCTGAGGCTTTTTTCAATTCTTTCCTAACTCACTTGTTCAATACTTCAACATGAAATTTATAGATAGCCACAGCGTGCATCAATGTCAAAAAGTTGGATATACCTGCAGGAGAATTCATTCCATCTCAGGTTACTTCACCACAAGGCAAATAAAAGGAATTGTTTAATGATTACAGAAAACAGAAGTAAATTAAGGTGTTGGAAATCTGAAGCTTATGTATGGGTGACTACTTCCTCTGAATGCCCCTTGCTTGCCTGTGAGGGACTTAAATATTACATTGGAAATGTTAGGAGGAGGACAGTCAGTGGATTGTCACTTTTTCCTTCTCTTTTGTACTAGAAAACCAGAAGAAAAGCAGCCTCAGAGGTAATCAGCCCTAGAGAGAAGAAATGCACTGTGTCGTGTTGCCCAGAGTTGATTTCATTAGGCTATAACTCTCCTGTGCCTAATGGTAAGGTTTTGCCAAACTGTGTCAAACTGGATTAAGATTGGAACTATTGGTCTCAATGTCTTCCAGTACACATGGGCATGTGAGACCCACTTGCAACCTGGGGAGACTTCATAATTCATGCTGTAACACAACTGAGACAGAAGTATAAACATCAGCTACCACATTCAATACAAATGGAATGAGCTAATCAGTAAAAAGACAGAGCCAAACCGGGATTTTCAAAAAGTCAAATTTATGAGGATTATAAGAAAGATACCTAAATTTAAATGTAAAAAATTGATCATGTTCAACACTACACAGGAAGATGAAACCAGAAAAAGAGAAGGAAGGTCATATAGAATCCAAATTTTGGGGATGGGAACAACTTTCAAAGGATACTTGAAGATGTTATAAAATCACAAGAGTAAGAACCACTAAAAGAACATCTACTGATATCAACGTGTGTATACATATTTGCATGTGTATTTATATAACATTTATGTATTTATCACTTCAGCAATATAGTAGCTAATTCTACAGTAGAAATCATCAAAGTTGTTTACATGTCTCTTACTTGCAGCACTGAGTCAGGAAGGGCTCAGGGAGGAAGGAAGCTTCAGCTTCTATATTGTGAAACCCTGTTTCATAAAAGAAAAATCAGGGGCTGGAGAGATGGCTCAGCGGTTAAGAGCACTGACTGCTTTTGCAGAGGACCAGGGTTTGATTCCCAGCACCCACATGGCAGCTATAAACTGTCCCTAACTCAAGGTCCAGGGGAATCCGAAGCCCTCTTCTGACCTCCGTGGCATTGCATGACATAGGTGTACTCACACACATGCAGGCAAACATGCATACACATAAAATAAAAATAATAAATAAAATATTTTTAAAACTGAACGAAACTCTCATAGGATTACTTAATATATTTCTCAAATAATTTATCATGCCAAAAATACAATTAATATAAAGATTTGAACAATAAATCAATATTGATATAGATTTCTGAGTCTGTTTGACTCCCTTATTTTTTGTCTATTTGGTTTTGGGCAACTTGGTTGTTTGTGGAAAATAATATATATCTTGCTTGTTATAAGTGGAAAATATTAATCACAGGGCACTGTGAGACAAATATATTTATTTTTATTTATGTATTTATTGGTTTATGTCTCTCTGTGTGTGAAGGTGCCCATGGAGGCCAGAAGCAGCATAAGATTCCCTGGACACAGAGTTTCAGGTGGTTTTGAGCTGCCTAAGGTGGAGCTTGGAAATGGAATTGGGTCATTTGCAAGAGCAGTGGGTTTTCTTAACTGCAGAGTCACCTCTCTATCCCTTCACTATAATGCTAATGTAGATATAATGTTTAAAAGAACACAACTTGACACATTTGGAGCTAAAGAAGTCACATATCAATATGATCATAATGATAATCATCAGTATTTCCTAGAAATACATTAATGAATGAAACTCATCCAGATGGAAAATTATGATAAGCACCAAGCTCAGTCATAGAACTAATTGGATATGGTTTTCTCCATCCCAGGAACAACAACAAAAACAGAGGTATCAAAAATAACACTTCAACAAAATAATGGATTTATCCATTGCTATTTGTTCCATGCCTTTAAGGGCTAGAAATATGTCATCATTTAATTTATGAAAAGAGAACTTCATTAAGGTATGCTTTACATGAAATAAAATATGCCCACTTGTATACCTGATAAGATTTGTCAAATTCATATACCCCTGCCACCACTGTCACAATCTAAAACAGCTATTTTCAGTAACATAAATGTTCCCTGATGCCCACTTGTAATTCATCCTCCACCTTGGTCCTAAGCAACTATTTTCCTGCTTTCTTTCAGCATAGAACTGCTCTATTTGTTCTTGAATATTTTTCTCAGAGCATGGTATTTTTGAAATTACTCCAAGTCATATCAGAAACTTGTGCCTCTATATTTCTAACATGCATGGTATTTTAAAAAGTAGGACAATTTGTTTATCCAGTCACCTATAACTAATCTATACTTTAATCTTCTATTTGGGGGCTGCCATAGAAAAAAAAACTTTCTGGGGTTGGAGAGATGACTCAGGGATTAAGAGAACTTGCTGTCCTTGCAGAAGACCAGTACTCACATGGTGGCTATCAACCATCCTTAACTCCAGTTCCAGGGAATCTGATGCCTTCTGACCTCCATGGATGTTGCATGACATGGGTGAACTTATATACATGGAGGCAACACATTCATACACATAAAAAATAAAGATGGGGGCTGGAGCGATGGCTCAGCAGTTTAAGAGCACCGGCTGTTTTTACAGAAAACCTAGTTTGAATCCTAGCACCCATGTGGCAGCTAACAGCCCTCTGTAACTCCAGTTCCAGTATCTCTGACACCCTCTTCTGTCTTCCACGGGGTTGCACGACACAAGTGCACTTATACACACGCAGGGATAACACTCATACATATAAAATAAAAATAAATGAATCAAAATATAAAATGTAAAAATAAAAAATAACAAAATTTTTTAAAAAGAAAAACTTTCTATGAATCTTCTTTGCAGGTCTTTGTGTGTATATGTGTTTTCAATTGTATGGGGGATAGTATATGAGTCTTGACACTTTGTTATACTTTTGTTACATTTAAAAACTATTTATTTTGTGGTGTGTGGGTGGGGGAGGCATATATGTGCCATGGCATTTGTGTGAAGGTCAGAGGACAACTTGTAGATGTGTACATGTGTATTTATGTCACGTATGTAGAGATACCCATGGAGAACAGAAGAGAACATCAGATCCCTGGGGCCGGAGTTAGAGGTGGTTGTGAGTCATAGTTGTGTGTCCTGGATACTGAGAAAGGAACTCAGTTCCTCTGGAAGAGTTCGAAGCTACAGCTCTTAACTGCTGAGCAATCTCTCTCACCTGAGTCTTTCTTAATAACATTCTGTAGTAGTATCCTGTGCTTATGGTGTGAGTGGTGAAAGGACAGAAACATAGCTTTATACTGACCATCTCAGCAGCTGAGCACTTTTTCTAGATTTGTAGGAACTTTGAAACAGGGCAAATCTGTGTTGATGGCTTCAATGCTGAAAAACATTTCAGGACTAGCAGAGTAATAATGAGTTAAAGAATTTTATTAAAGGTGATATAATATAATAATATTAAGCACAAATGTTAAGAGAAAGTGAGGCACTCTGAAGAAAGGAAGACACACCCATGTGTGGGAAACCTGCTTCCCAAGAGAAAGTAGGTGAAGGTGGGATGAAAGCCATTACCAACTATGAGCATAGGATCCTCAAGGGAGAATAAGCAATTCATTTTCTTAGAATTTGCCATATATACCACTTTGGTGGCTCTCAAGTTATATTTCACAGTGTTGCTTGGAAGACTTCTTAGCCCTCTTTTCTTTTGTATTTAATAAGAGACACTTGAGGTGGCCCTGGAAATGACTTGGAAGGGATTATAATCTGAAAAGGTGAAACCACAGGCCATTAGAGTTAAACAAGGAGATAAACATCAAATGTCCTTTCCCTGTACAAGAGGTTTCTGATAGATTCCTAGAAAACTGAGGGTATATTTTTGGGAAAGGAGAAAAGCCATAATCAACTGTTAACGGAGCAGGAATTCTTCCTTTTCTTCTGGAGAGAGGCCTCAAGCGTATTCCTGAGTGACAGGATCAGTTTCTTTCTCACATCCCCTGTATTTTCCCTGACTTTCTATCCTCCACTAATTGTTTGTATTTTTACTATGAATAATTATGCTGGCTACCTTTTTATATTTTAAATGTCTCTCGGATACTTTGGTGAAGTGTTCATATTTTCTGCTAATGTTTAACTCCTTGTTTATCTTCTTGATATTGAGTTGAAAAGTTTTTTAATGTTGTATTTCAATTATTAGTCAATTTCAACTTTGATGAAGTCTGATATTTCTATTATTTGTATCAGTTTTTAGTATTTCTTTCATTACCCCAAGAAATTTA
Organism: Nannospalax galili; assembly: GCF_000622305.1. Lineage (NCBI taxonomy): Eukaryota > Metazoa > Chordata > Mammalia > Rodentia > Spalacidae > Nannospalax > Nannospalax galili. The sequence continues at coordinate 1,448,456 of NW_008359075.1, forward strand.
TCAGTGTCCTAGACTTATTTTAGACTATTAATGTTTTTCAGTGTTTAAAGAAAGCAATCCAAGCTCTGAGAAGATCAGCAGGTAAGAAGGAATGCAAACAAAAAGCTAAGTGAAGACAGTGTTTAAATAAGGATAAAATGATAAACTATGACAATTACTGCTATTAGGTCACATAAAGTGAGGATTCACAGTTGGCCACTGGATTCTTTCAGTGCGTGATTCAATTCTGACTATGACACAGATACTTACATGGAATAATAGGGACAAAAGGCCAATTACACTGGCAAGAATCATAAAAGATACATTGGAGTCAGTGAGTGTAGCTAGTGTTCAAGGTTTTTTGTTATAACAAGAAGTCTTAAGATGAAGCAGAAGATGGAGGGAGATGTGACATTAAAAACTATGTTGATTTCAAAGATAAGTAGAAGAAAGAATATCTCTGTACTACAAATAAGAAGATGTAGAGGGGAGAGAGTGGGAGGGGTGATGCTTTTGAAATACAGGAGACTACTTGAAACCCCTTAACATCTTTAGAAAGTATGGTGGGCCAAGTGGAGTACAATGGGCTTCACCTAAGGAGGAATCATGCAGCAATTCCAGAAGCCACACCTGTGGACAGCAGACACAGAGGCTGATACTTGAAGAGATGCAGTGGTAGAAAACTAATGAAACTATTTTCTTTTCATTACTTAGTAATATGGGAAACAAGGCAATCAACTATCCTGGAACACAGGACAGAGTGTTTGGAGACTAGAATAAAGGGATAACCTATAAATTGAGTGAATTCCTCTTCATCAGAAAACTTACTACATGATGATTGATTTTCTCATGCATCCCCAAATAATGTTAAAATCTTGTAAGTAAATTTTATTTTCATATCTAAAAAGTTATAGCTTTAAATTAAACTTTAGAGATTAAGATTAGATTAAGACAAATATCTCAATAAAATTCCTCATCAGAATTTCTAACCATCAATTGGTGTGAAGAAGGAGGCACTAGGAGCATCACATTTTATCTGAAGGGATAATGGTACATACCTGTAATCCCAGCACTTAGGATATTGAGTCAGGGAGGATCATGAATTCAAGGCCAGCCTGAACTGCATCCTGATACTCTGTCTCATGGAAAACAAAACAAAACAACAAAATAAACAACAAATCGTCTCACTAAAATGTCTGATAATGGTACTTGTTTATATGGAATATGGGATTGCCAGTGTCCGAAGAAAATAATACATAGACATCACAACGTCATCACAAAATCAAGTTGTAGAAACCTTGGTTTCCAGGCAAAATCAAAACAAAGTCAACAGTTATCTTTTGACTTAACAGCACTTCATTTGTGAATTTAAGTTCTAAGCATCCATTTAGTTAACTCTCATTTCTTAATAATATAATTTATTTTTTATCAGAACCTGAAAATAATCCAAGCTATGATTATCACCTTATGTTATAGACATGGTGTCATATGTCAGTATTTTTTTAGGCATGTGTTTTGTATATTGCTTAGCTTTTATTTCCTAAGCAATTAGTCTCTGCACACACCAATACCAAAACCCAAACATATTAAAAAGTTTAGTCAAAGGGCTCTGTGTTCTGTCCAAAGGATATTTTTTAATTAGCTGTCACACAAGCACATGCACATTGTTCTTTACTCACGAGACTGCAAACATACTACTTATGAAAACAATATTCCTCTATTTCACTCTACTTGTCTTATGTGCTTCCCTATCTTTAAGACCCCTAACAGACATATTTTTTAAAATCTAGTTTGTACTAGTCCTTAGATCTTTTATTTCCCTTTTCTTCTAACTAGCAGTAGAAGCTGCTGGCACGCTTCAGAAAGCTTACGTTTGAATACAGTCTAAATCAGTGCAGACCCTTGACCAGCTTAATCTTTGCTTGCAAACGACAATGCAGTGAAACCAGAGGAGAAAAAATAAAAGCTACTGCCTTTCCTGTTGGATACCTAATAAGTAGTTAGTCTGACCCAGTTTTCAATAAGAGCGATTTTCTGACGACCCAACAGGAGTGACTATCTCTAGTCAAAGGAATAGGAGGGGGAATTTAATCTTTCATGCCACTGGAATGGCAGCTGCTTCCAGCTCCCTGAGTCTGTGAAGGATGAGGAAGATAGAGGTGGCATTCAGTGTGGAGAGAATTTTCCTTTTGAATATTCCAAATGAGAGATTTGCACATGTGCCTCAAGAACTAATTGTCTAGGTTCCGTCAGAAATGCAGCAGGAGAGGAGCGTATTTCATGCTTAAGACCAGAGAGGAGCCACGCAATACTCTGGATAAAAGGCTTGCAGTCCCAGCTGGGAAAAAGAGTCCCATTATCTCCCAGCTGCATAGACGTTCCATACGGCTTGGTTCTGCCTGGATGCACAGCATGCCTGACTGAGGGCTTGAGACAGAGTTCTGCAGAAAAATTGTAAAGATCCCGAGACATTTCCCTGGTAAGATCCGTAAGTACGAAACTGCGCTGTCTGCTGCAATGAGAATATTGCTGGGCAAGCTGCAGCTTCTCGTTTTCAATCTCTTTGTATTACTATAACAGGTAAAACTGGGGTTGCTTGTATGGGGTGGCTGGCCCTTTCATTAATGCTGTGTTTTTATGATGCTGATGATTAAGATGCATTTATTCCCAGTGAGAGAAAAAAATGCATTGAATCTGTTTTCGGGGGAGGTTAGGATCAAATCAGGCAAAGAGAGACTACAGGTATATTTTTCCGTGTTTTTGCTGCAGTAAAACTAATGGGCAAGACGGGATGACAGTGCTAATTCTGGTTACTTTGGGATGGCTACACGCCTTTTCTGTAACAGCAGATGGGAAGATGTGACTGCTATTTTTTTTTTTTTTCTTTCTTTCTCTCAAGGGCTGAGGGGTGGGGTTTGCAGTGGTTGCAGATGATTTAAAGGAACGGTTATAAAAGTTTCCTGGGAGAGGGTTTTGGTGAAGGGTGAGATGTGAGACAGGAGGTCAAATGGGCTCAACAAATTTTATCTGGCATTTGAGTTGTACTCAGCCTCCAGAAAATAGCTTGTAGAATCACCTGGTTTTTTTTTCAATTTACACCAGTTAAGCTTATAAAAGTCTTACAATACTTTATGAAAAGTTTCAGAAGTTGATGACTTGGGAGCAAAACTTTGCAGAGTTCTGAGATTAGCCATGTATATATAGCCCCATTATGTTAATGTGATATTATAACATTGTGGGCTTGGGGGATATATGAATTCATAGCTCTTGTTGCTCCAAATGAAAACTACTTAGGTTTAAATAATCAGCATCCTGAATATGTCTTCTGAGAAACATTCACAGAATGAATAAATAGAAGTTATAGTGATGAGAAAAAAAAACCAGGGAGAACAGTGGAATTATACAGAATCAATCTGGAAAAATGAGGGGATCAAACTGTTTTTTCCAAAGCGACAATGTTTTTCAAAGATAGCTGTAAAAGAAGGAGCCATATGTTGACTATTGAATCTCTTGATCTAGACAATTTTCATTTATCTGATAGATTTATCATTTTTTAAAAAATCAGTGTTGTTGAATGTTTCTCTAATTTACATGCATTGCATTTTATAATGAAAGAAGATACATGAGCATTCTTTTCTACCCTCTTCCCTTTCATACACACATGCACATGTGTAAATATACATATTTTCACAAAACAACCATATGCACATAAAATATTGGCAGAATTTATAGAGCAAATAGAAATAGTCATTTCATTTTTGATGCTTCATAGGTTATTTTTAACATAATCATGGCTATGTTGTCTGAAGATTCCAAAGCAGGAAATTTTTATATAAGACATTAAATGCAGAAGTTATCACCTCTTAGCAAAAGTCCATCATTTAAAATTGACTGCATTGCATTCATTCCTTTGAGCATTGCTAGTGAATTCTCATAGTTTTTCAGAATA
>NW_008359075.1:1453576-1469461 GCF_000622305.1 Nannospalax galili
AACAGGCTGCTTTCTTGAGGTGTCTGTTCTTGTCCAGGTGTTTAATGGATTTATTAAAAGTAACTCTTATGGGAGGGGGCAATGGTATATAAAGCTACCTACTACATAGTAATCTTCTAAGGCTTCAGACTTAATGACTTTCTGGGAAGTTCAAATGCTTTATCTCCTCCCAGAGCCAGAGAGTGAGAAGATTCAACTCCCATTCTTCTGAGCTGTGGAGTCCTGAAGTTCCAGTAGTTGGTTGTATTAACTGTTAGTTACTGGGGGAAGGGGGTCCCTACTATCCATTAAATGGGCCAATATTCAACTCCACAACAGCTGAGGATCTCATATCATTTAGAAGGTGTAAAGCCACTATAACGATTACACAGATAAAATAGGGTGGAAAAGGATTTAGTGTCTCTACTCATGCTTATTCTCAGGCCTAGGAAGATGATCAAGGGACACAGATTGGATCATCTGATCATGAATTGACTATAGATGAGATAAAATTCAAAGAGCAGTTATATATATTGGGTCTAAAGATTACAAAGACCACGATTATTCTTTTAAGACTACTAATATCCCAGTAGCTCTATAGCAGCTATAATAGTAATAATGGGAGAGAGAGAGAGAGACAGACTCTTCTACCCCAGACTGGCCCTCCAACTAGCTCCATAATTGAGAATGACCTTGAATTTATTATTTTCCTGCCTCTACCTTCCCAGTGCTAAGATTTGTATTTCTGAACTGAATATTTACATTGTAACTTAATTGCCATACTCTCATCTTATATTTGCTTCAAGTTTGAAAGAAAAAATTCTTTACCAACCAAAATTTACACACCAAATCACCATTGGGTGGTTGGAGTCCACAATTTGTAATATGAAAGAGACAGTCACAGATGCTGGATTTGTTATGTGCCTGGACACTTCTTTTATTTTTCACAGGCAGGAAAAATAATCTTTTTAGACTCAAACCTATTTTTCCTTTCATAAAGTCATAAATATTTTTAAACACTGCTGGAGACTTCACATTTGAAAGTTGTTACCCAGAAATCTTAGCTATATGCACATGATTTGGTTTTCTCAGATGAATGTTTGCTTGAGCCTTTACTTTCAAATTTTTTTATCAAACTCTACCTGTAGTCATTATGTCTGCACCAGTCTTTTCTTGACATATACCCTACTGATCTAAGACTTTAAATGCAGAAGTTATCACCTCTTAGCAAAAGTCCATCATTTAAAATTGACTGCTTTGCATTCATTCCTTTGAGCATTGCTAGTGAATTGTCATAGTTTTTCAGAATGTGAATGCAACTTTCGTTAATGAAACTGAATTCATTTGGTCAGATTCTTTCCTATTTCCTGTCCTTTAGTTTGGTTCCCTGCTACAGAGGTGGTAGAATTCTTGTACTATTTCCTGCTTTCTTCTAGATCTGCTTGTGGTCATAGTGGATCTTATTTGTTCATCTTCCATATCTATCACATTGAGTGACTTTCTTTCAATTTTGTACTTTGCAGTTTGCTTTCTTTGTTTCCCAAAGTGATTTTCAAATAGTTGTGTTGTGGTATGATTTCTTCTACTAATGTTTTCGTCTCAGAGAGGCTTTTCCTCTCTAACTTTTAATATTCTTATCTCCTGATACTTTACTTGATCTTTGTTTTAAGGTATATACAAAAACATTGTTAGAGATATTAAAACTGTGTCAGAGTGATTTACCGTTTTCTCAGAGCTGTAGCTTTCATTTTTGAGATTTATGTCTTTCAATTAGTTTTTCATTGTTTTTCCCTTACATCAAAATGTGGGCATGAGAAATGAATAGAAAAAATATAGAACATTTTTGGATGTTAAAATTATTCTGTATGATGTTACAATAGGAAAACATGGGGCTGGAGAGATGGCTCAGCAGTTAAGAGCTCTTGCAGAGGACCTAGGTTCAAATCCCAGCACCCACATGGTGGCTAACAACCATCTATAACTCCAGTTCCTGGGATTCTGATGCTTTCTTTTGACCTCTGTGGGCATTGCATGATGGGTGCAATTACGTACCTGCAGGTAATACACTCATACACATAAAATAAAAATAACAAAATACTTAAAAAGACAATAGGGAAATATGTGGTTATACATTTGTCAAAACTCATAGAATGTGTGTAATTCTGGGAGTGATCTGGATGACATCAAACCCTGTAGGCTTTTTTCTTGTGAAACAAGTTCACAACCATTAAGGTTTAGGATCATAGTAGTGAGAGATATCATGCATGTGCAAGGTTAGGAAATACATGTGAAGATTTTCTCTGAATTTCCATGTGAAATTCTCTTCAACAAAAGAGAAAATCATATTTAAATTTTTCCTAAATAATTTCCTTAAACATTGTTTATAATTAAATAAACTATTTGCAAGGAAGTGTGACCTTGGATACTTCGAATAGAGACATTTGGTATTTAGAATTTTAATCCCAATCTATGCTCACAACTTACATTTCTCCAAATGACATTTTTTGATCAAGAAATATTCTCTTCATTCCACTTGAGTCACTGATGAAACCTTTGAGTGTATGGTCTACAGTTTCAACCCTTGAAGATACATCTTTCCTTCTTTCAAGGTCCTCTGCAACCATTTAAGCTGACAGGTTTTAGAATAGTCTATTCTCCTAAATTATAAAGAGAAAATTTCAAGAAATTAAAGCTTGGCACATTTTCTCTAATGCCCCCTAAACATCTATGGTTTTATTACTAGAAAGTATAAACATCAGTTTCAGGTTGTGCGTTTGGCATTATACCCATCAACATTGTCTCTAGGGTCAGAGAGACTTTTTGCTATTTTCTCCTGTATTTCAGCAAACATCAACTCTATGTTTTTCTTTCTCTTCATTGTTTCTGAGGAACAAGACATGAATAAAAATCTCTTTGTTTTAGGGAGTTTTCAGTAGGAATCTTTCAGTTTGGAAGGATTCTTTAAATGGAATATTCACTAAAATTTGACCCTTGTGATTTCTATTGACAGAAGCTGTCAGACTTAAAATTGAGTGTGAATGCAGTGTGCACTGATGTCTTGATGGCATATGCCTGTAAATTCAGCATTTGGGCATACGAGACACAGAGTCAAGAGCATCTATGGAGCAAAGGATTTGTTATAGCAAAGACATAAACACACACCTCAGTAGGAATGGGACATAGTCCTAATATCTTTTATCCTATTGATGATGCCTTTGTGATATTTATCTTTTTCATTAGTCCAAAAGTAATTTATGAGTAATATTACAGTAAGTAGGATTCAAATACTTGTTTAGGAGTACATAGTATAAAACATGTAGATAATAGATTTCTGAACAAATAAATTATATGGTTATTGTGATCTTAAAAGAATCAACAAAGTAATTTTATAAAGCAAAATATTTTTTGTCTTAGTGGTAAAAAAATTCTATTCTTTGAGTATAGATACACGAATTGAGTGTAAGAAGATGGAGCAGGGCTGCATAGATTTTATGTGCCGCTCACGGTGTTCCCTTCCCTGTACCTAGCACATGATAGCATTGGCCTCTCCACACCTCAGTTTCTCCACTGGTAATGGAAATATAACAGTATCGATCTCACAGTGTCATAAGGAGAATTAAATGATTTAATTTGTGGAAGTGTCTTGGAAGAAAGCCCGGCAATTAATAAGCTCTCTACGTATTCTTTGGTTCATTATAGTTATGTTATTAGTACTATTATAATATTTGTCTATTAGCTTTAGAAACAATTGTGTAAAAATAATGCAAAACAATGAAAGGAATGAAAATTATAATCATCATCTAATCAATTGTATTGGGTATTTACTAGAGAATTAAATTTGGTGTGTAAATCATAATTGGAAATGAAAATAGTGCTTAAAGAACATTGTGGAAAGATTCAGAAATGCTAGTACTTGAATTTAATATGTTAAAAATAGAATTTGTAATTCTATATACCAAAAGTAATTGATCCTGTGCAAGAGTGTGTGTGTAAATTTTTATTACAAAAACAATGCAAAGACAAGAATTCAGAAAAAACATGCCTTAAATACTTTCACCATAGAGAATCATGAAAAAAATTCTTCTGCAGTAAAATATTTATGCTCCAATATAAGTCATGTATCTGGAAGCAACAATAATTGGGAATGATAAGAAACATCTCGGAGCTGGAGAAATGGTTCGGCAGTTAAGAGCACTGGCTGCTCTTACAGAGGACCCAGGTTCAACTCTCAGTAATGACATGGTGGCTAACAACAGTTATTACTCCAGTTCCTGGGGAAAAGATGCCCTCTTCGGAACTCTGCAGGCATTATATGACATTGGTACACTTACACACATGCAAGCAATATACTCATACACATAAAATAAAAATAATAAATAAAATATTTTTATAAAAAGAAAAGCCTTAAATCATAGATACATTTTTCTACTTCCTATCTCACATCCATTCCTGGAGACATTATCAATAGTTTGTCTTCAAATATTTTCTCTTAGTCATTATAAGCTTAAATAATATATTTTGGCTGCTAGTATAGATTCAATAAATTTAATATAGTGAATGCTGACTCCATGTTTAGAAGATTTTCATATTTTCATATTTTCATGCTTTTATAACAGTTTTGATTGTTACATAAGTTTTTAAAAAATTTTGGCAACAGTGAACATTTATATCTATACTTTCTGATGCATTGAGGGATTTTAAATATTCATGTCGGTGTCAAATTTGTGAATAACTCATTCCCAACATTCCAAACAACCAAATACTAAATTGTATTAGATCTTTATTCATGGAACAATTAAATAATATTAAAATATTGTAGGATAACTATAATTTTCTCTAGGCCTTTTTTGGCTCTTCATTTCCATAAATTTTGAGCATATATTTATTGGTCTTACAAATGTATACATTGTAAAATGTACATTTTAAAATATTGAGTAAATATAGTCATTTTGAAAAGACACATAACCAGATAAATTCATCCCATATTAGATAATGTAGACTCATTCTTATAAATACATAGAGATCTTGGTTATATTGTTTTGTTGTCTGAATATTATACTTTTATTGCCCATGTTCTTGCAATTATTTGCTACTTAACTATTGAGTATTTCCTTAAAACCCCTTCACAGTGGGAAAATTGCCATAAACAGTGTCATGACCATAGTGTGTCTATGTTTGCTCTGTGTGGCTTTAGAATACTTGTCTTTTATGTGCTGAATTCATCCTCATTCATTATTATTGGGGACAGAGTTTGAATTACTTCTTCCACATTGTTTTAGAGACTACTAGGAGAACATACCTTTTTAGCTTCACTGAATGTCCAGCAAGTCACTGGGATCCTTCTAATACTGTTCCTTAGCCCAGGCATTATATGCCTGGCTTTTTTGTAGATTCTTGGGTCCTTATGCTTTCATAGAAGCACTTTATCCATTTATCTATCTCACTAACAACTAATCCAGCATTTACTCTTTCCCATTTTTTATAATCTTACAATTTATGTATTCTTTGTATTATAAATACTGACCTTAAATATATTAACATAAAAAGTCATGTTTCATATTTTCTAAGTAAGAGTAAACATGATAATATATCTATACTCTTCACCAACATGCTGAGGCTGGGTAGGTATTTTCCACTGTCTGTCTCCCAGTATCTAAACTCCACCATTTATTTTTTTTTTGTTTTATTTTATTTTATTCTTTTCTGGGGAATCATTTTGAGACAGGGTCTCCATGTAGCTCCAGGAGGCCTGAAACTCAGGGTGTAGACAGGCTGGTCTTGATCTCACAGAGATCATCTTGCCTCTGCCTTCTGAGTGGTGGGATTAAAGGTGTCTGCTGCCTTCCAGAATCTAACCATTTATTTTTAAACTTCCCCTGACTTTCTTCCTATTATTTTATGTATCTTGAAGATCTATTCCTGTGTATTGAAGAATATTTGAAAGTCATTCTAAAAGTAGTGTTAAGCTTTAAAATTTAGATATTGAAAATTATTTTATCAATGTTCTAAAACACGTTTGTAGATCATTATTACTGTATATTGACCAATGTTCTTCTCTGAACGTATCATATCTTTTATTCCATCATCCTCTGGATTATAATTTTGCTCATGAAAATACTGCTCATAATTTTAATTTTACCTTTTGTTAATCACTCATTCACTCATACATTTTAAGAATCTGTACTTTGGATGTGTTCGGGCTCACCAAGGTACATGTTTTTCAAATTGTTGGAAATGTGTTATATTTAGACTCTCTAAACTCCTACGTATGTTTTTATTCAATTATTAGCTATTGAAAATACTTAGCTATTGTGCTTTTCAGTCTTGCAACATGAAAATGCATTTATTTACCCTTCAAGAATATTCACTCCATATTGTGGCCTCCAGTTCTATCATTAATTTCTTTATCATATTTTAGTACTTTTCTTTCTTTGATCATCTAATACCTATTTTTCTGGTATTTTGTTTCTGTCTTACAATATCCCTTTGCTGTTCATCACTTGAGACCATTATGTAAGCTCATTTTAGAGCTGAGTTTTGATTGTTGGCCTGTTTGTAGGTTTTAGGCAGAAATCCTTCAGTTGTTTCTGTCTGCACGCCCTTCTTCATTGTGCTTTCTTCCTCCTGGTGCTTTTGCTTTTCTTCTGTGGAAAATTCACCATCAGTAAAGTCTTCCTACAGGAGATGTGTATGTTCAGGGTTCCATACGTGTCTTTAGCTTCACTTTCGCTGATAGAGAAGCACAATTTTCATCTGCTATAGATTACTGTCTCCTTATTTCTTACCTCAAATTATTCGCAGAACAGTAATGGCAAGGGAAGTTCAGAAAACAGATTTTCTATTAATTTTCTGTTAATGAAAGTTCTCAAAGCTTTGGTGGAATGAAAAATTTGCCCCAATTCAAATCTCATGCTATATGCATATTTGCAGAATTTTCCAATTATATGGCTCAGCTCCCTTACCTGAATATAATTCATTTTCAACAACCAAATAGTACTTGCACTCACTAAGATGGTAGAGTCCGTTCAAGATTTCCAATCTAAACTGAATTCTTTAATATCTATGGTGATATATGTGTAACCAATGAAGGAAAATTGTAAACAAACAATATATTTTATTATAGGAAATACCTCCTGTTTATAATACCATTGTTTTTATTACATAAAATTTGGGAATTAAAGACAATTATATATTAGTTTTATTGCTGCTCGGCATTTGATATGTCTTCAGATATTTATGTATTTATGAAATAAAACCTTAGAATTAATTTTTATGACGTGCCTTGTACTTGCTTTTATTTCAATTAATATACTGTGAGCAGTTTCAAATACAAATTAGTGTTCTCCTAAAACTGCATGTTCCATATTTTATTCAAACAAGTACCCAACCTTTACATATTAACTTTCTCATTGTTTATGAATAGTACTTTGAGGAATATCTTTATATCTGAGTTTGTGTGTGTGTGTGTGTTTGTGTGTGTGTATGTGTGTGTGTGTGTGTGTGTGTATGTGTGTGAGATTTCTTTGAAACATATTTCTGAGGATATAATTTCAATGTCAAATAATCCATACCTTTTTGAAGACGTTAGGTGCTGGATAGCTTTCACTATCAACTTGACACACATTTAGAGAGTGAGCCTCAATTAGGAAATTGCCTGCACTGGACTGGCCTGTGTCCATGTCCGTGGAGTATTTTCTTGATTGTTGAGTGATGTGGGAGGGTTTGGTCCACTGTAGAAAGTACCACCCCAAGTGGGTGGTCTTGTATGAGAAAGCAGGTTGAACAAGGGCCAGGGGAGCAAGTCAGTAAGCAGAATTCCTCCATGACCTGTGCTCCAGTTCCTGTCTCCAAGTCCTAGCTCTGAGTTCTTACCTTGGGTCCCTCAGTGGTGAACTGTTATGTAAGAGAAGTAAGCTAAATAAACCTCTTCTTCCCCAAGTTGCTATTGGTTAGAGTGTTTTGTCACAGCAATTGAGACAAACTAGAACAGAATTATTGATTTTGTTGCTAAACACCTGCATATACACAGTGGAGTTATTGAAAATTTTCTGTCTATGACGCAAGAACTTAATACACAAAGAGGTATAATCAAGGATCAAGCCCTTGATTAACTTAGTTTCTGGAAGATATTTCCTAATGAAAGGGGATTCAATTCCCTCTTGGCTTTCAAATATAGGAATACATCTTCCTCTTCCCTATACTCCCCCCACTAAATTTCATATTGAAATTTAGCTTTAGTATTTATCAATACAGTTAGAACATCAATATTGATAAATACCAAATTTTAATGTTAATGTTATAAATGTATTGATAAACACTCAAGCAAAATTTCAACAATACTATAAACCAGCATTTTTGTCCATAAAACCATGGCTGAATATTCCATGTACCATTTACATCTACTCTTCTGGTATGGTCAGCCTTTTATTGTTTTGTTTTGCCTATTTGTTTGCATTTTCACATATTTTCTTTACCTCAGGAGTTATATTACTTTTCTTTTGTTGTGATATACCACCATGGCCAAATCAATGTATAGAAAGAAGAGTTTATTCAGGTTTATGCTTCCAGAGAGAAAAGTGATTCATGATGGTGAAGGCATGGTGAGAGAGGAAGCAGGAGCAGAAATCTCAGCATTCACATCTTCAGGCAGGCACAAGAAGCAGAGAGAGAGAGAGAGCTAGAAGTGGGGCAAGGTTATAAACTCTCAAAGCCTGCCCTCTATGATGTACTTCCTAATACTAGGCCATCCGTCCTAAAGCTTCCATGACCATCCTAAACAAAGCCATCAATTGACCAGTATTCAAATATTTGAGCCAATAGGAGGGGAGCAATTCTCATTCAAACTACCACAGAAACTTTAACATACATCAAGGATTATCTCATAATGTTTGTATCTCAAACTTCTTTCAGAGTTTGTAATCCGTTTATCTTGAAGAATTTTAAATGTGAACTCATATAATATGGTATCAATACTCTGAATCTTGGTTTCCAAGGTCTAGAGGACAATAAAGCTAATATTATCTGTCCTGATTTCTACAACCGCATGTGGTTACATGAAAAATTAATAGTTAATGTTTCTAAATATATTTCTGTCATAAAAAGTAATATATAATTATTGCTATTAGTATTATTAAAGCAATTTTTACCTGTAATGTCCACTAGATCCTAAAAAGCCTAAATAATTGTGTTTAGGTTACTAAAGATAGGTATTATTTTTAATCTTTTCCATTTCATAACATGCACAGTGTGCAACCAGTGGCGGGTGTTCAATAAATGCTTCTTTAATGAATGGGTCTTCCAATGTAGTAGAAAACCATAAATTTAAATACATCTGTGCTCATTCCAAGTATGCTATTATGGTGTCATCTAAATCTATGTGGACAAAATATTATACATGTTAAAATGATAATTAATTTCAATCTTAAATTTATGTCTTTGTCTTTGGCAACAATTATAAGCCATATTATAGTGAAAATAATCAACAAAATTCAAGTAATTACCACGTCAGTCCTAATTGCATTTCAAAAGCACCTCTTCTGGAATATGCACTTTTTTCAGGATTTTAGAAATTTAATATGGATGAAAATTTTAGGAGCACTTGTACATAATATGATGTAGATCTATAACCATTGTTTGATTAAGAAAAGATTATACATGGTGGAGAGATTAAATGAAATATAAAATATGAAATGTTTGATTTTTAAATCTTCACATAGCCCAGATAATGTAAAATACATAGGTTTTTGTCAAGATGTTCAGAACAAGGAGAAATTCTATTTTTTATTTCACTTATTCTTAAATTATTTTAACACCTAATGATTGCCTTATTGTTAGATTATTATAAAACCTAATGTCTATCTTAGTTACTGTTTTTTGTGACACTACACTGACCAAAGCAACCTATAGAAGAAAGAGTTTATTTAACTTAGGGTTGCAAATGGGGCAAGAATCCATCATGGCATTGAGGCATGATGACAGTTGTGGCCAGAGCAGAAAGAGGATCATTCACATCTTCAAGCAGGTACAAGAAGCAGAGAGAAACTGGAAATCTATCAAGGCCTAAAACTCTCAAAGCCCACCCAACCAGTGATGTGCTTCCTGCAGCAAGGCCACACCCTCTAAAATCTCCCAAAACAGTGCCACCAACTGGGGGGCCGGGTAGAAATGTCCAAATGCTTGGAGATTATGGGGGACATTCTCATTTAAACCACCACATTCCACTCTCTGCCTCCCATAGGCTCATGACCACATAAAATGCAAAATGCATTTAGTCTACCGTCATAAGTCCCCATAGTCTTTACCAGTCTCAATACTATTCAAAGTCCAGAGTTCAAAGTCTCTTCTAAGACTCAAGGCAATATCTATATCTTAAGTGTAATCCCCTGTAAAATTTAAATACAAGTTACATGCATTCACCATACAATGAAATGAATACACATTCCCATTCCAAAAGGAAGTAAAAGGCACATAGTAAATACTGGATCAAAACAGGACTGCAAACCAGCAGGGAAAACACCTAATGTAGTACCTCCATGTTCAACTTTTGGGACTTTCCTTCTAAAGGGCTTAGATGGCTTAGCCTCTTCAACTTTGCTGCTCACAATATATATCCTTACCTTGGGCTGACACCACTCCCTATGTACAGTTGTCCTTGGTTTTCGGGGGTCTAGCATCTCCATCCTCTTTGAGTCTTCACTGCCATACAGGCTTCACCTTCATAGCTTTACACAATGGCTTGTCAGATCTTTTATTCAAGAATGCCACTGCTCTAAGCTGCCTGGCCTCAGAAGCTGTCTGAAACCATAAAAGAACCCATGACCCCTTCATTCTTGCATCTTTCATGTCTTCAAGGTCAGTACCACATGAAGATACTTCCAAGTTTGGGTGCTATCCTTATGTGGACTCTGGCAGGCTTCATCCACATTGTTAGAAAATTTTGTTACAGAGTTTGGGACCACAGGGAAGGATCACTCAAACTCACAAAGTTCCAAACCAGCTGAATCAATTTAGCTGGCCAGCGGCAGCAGTCTCTGAGCCAACTTAGGGAGTGTCACCCTAACTAGGAAGAGACTGGAGATTTTTAAAGGTAAAGTCCAGAAGCTAAAATCCTTGATACAAGATTTAAGCTTTTACAATTTTACTACAGTTTTGAAGAAAAATCCTCAAGGGGGCAGGCAAGCTGGTAATCTTGGCAGCTGCCTTGAGGAGGAGAATGTGGGAAGAAGGAAAGAAAGCCATGAAGCCATGCAGGTCACAGTCTGCATGGAGGTCAGACACGTGGCTGACTGGCAGTCACATGGCTTGAAGAAGGAAGCCTTAGGAAAGTAAAGAAATACAAGATGCTAGGGGCAGCCCAAACCCTTAAAGAAACATGTTTAGAAGAGATATGGAGAAGAAAAAGAAAGATTATGCTTTTCTGAAGAATTCAGAAAAGCGGGAAGATTTACATACTACATGACTATGGCTGGTCCAGAAGCTCTGAGCTAGGAGGCAGGATTCCAGGCAAGAACAATTCGTTATCTCATTAATGCACTAGGTATTCTGCCCATCTATTTAGCATACCATAAGGTGAACCTGCCTTCTAAGGGGTGGACCTATGACCAGATAATTGACCAGTGAAACTAGAAAGGTGGTTCTTTCTACAGACTAGATTTCATAGTCTTAGATAGTTAAACTTACTCAAAATGGAAGAGCTCAGGCTATTACACTTTTCTATGCTATGATTGTCTATGTGTAGAAAAAATGTTCAGGCATTTCCCTTCACAAGTTCAAGGCTTAACTGGGTGTGGGACGTGCCCTGATGGTACTCTTTCCATTGTTTAAGTTCTAATCTCTAGGTCTTTCCCTAAACACTTTAATTTCCTCATCAAAGAGACCCTCTCCTCCAGCACCAGATTTGATTCCAACATTAATCTTTTTGGTGTTCTTTTTCAAGCCAAACTCTATATTCTGCATTTTTTTCTTTCCTATTTGCTCTTTTTCACTGTAGATATACATAAGATTCACTATTAATAGACACACCACCATTTCTATGTTAGACTGCCTTGAAATTTCCTCCTTAAAGAAATTAGTCCATTGTTTTTCAATTTAGTCTCAGGCAAGTTCTTATGCTGTGGGCAAACAGCAGCCAGACTCTTTGCCAAAGTATCTAAGTTGCTGCTTAAGTCCTTATTTCCCTCTGGAACTACTTTGCTCTTAGCACTCCTTTCTTCCCAGCTCCTACTAAAACAGCCTGTGAAGCTCTTCTTATAGCATTCAACCACTTATCTAGTACAAACTTCCAAAGTCTTCAACATTCCTCCCCAAACCCACATGAGGTTCTTCATAGCCAAGAACCCACTATCTGGTACCAACTTTTGTCTTACTTTTCTGTTGCAGTGAAAAAACACTGTTCAAAGCAACTTATAGAAGAATTAATTAAGTTTCTGTTCTTATTTTCTTTTTTTAAATATTTTATTTACTATTTTTACTTCATATGTATGAGTATATTGCCTGCATGTATGTAAGTGTACCCGTGCATGCAATGCTGTGGAGGTCAGAAGAGGGCTTCAGATTCCCCTGGAACTGGAGTTAAGGACGGTTCGTAGCCACCATGTAGGTGCTGGGAATCTAACCTGGGTCCTCTGCAAAAGCAGTCAGTGCTCTTAACCACTGAGCCATCTTTCCAGCCCCATTCTTATTTTCAAAATTACTTGCTATAAAAATCCCATAAAAAGGTAAGTCATTTAACTTCTGCTTTCATGTGTTTGCATTTTGTTGGTTGAGCTCATCATCTTTGGGCCTGAGGTAAGACTGGTGGGCCTGCATTATTGCAGGAAAGAGGGAGTGGAACCAGCTGCTCATCTCTTGGGAGGTGAGAGCCAAGAGAGAAGAAAAAGAGGGCCAGGGTCCCTAATAATCCCTCAAGGGCCCAATCCCATCATTTAGCTTCCTTTCCTTAGACTCTACTTCCTAAAGTTTCCTCCACCTCTCAATAGCACCATAGGCAAGAGAACAAACCTTTAGTACATGAAACTTCAGAGGGCACTTAATTCAGACCCCCAGTTGTATTCCCTGCTGTAACAAACTTACATGGAACAAACTTGTCTGGGAAAGTTCAGTGTGGTTAATTTTAGACTTAGATAATTACAAACTTCTATATCAGATGAGGGAATTAAAAAGGTATACAGGAAATCCTTGATATATTCTTTTTTTCATTTCAATGTGTATATGTGAAAAGTTACTTGAACTTTAATGCCGAACATGTGAGACTTATGTGCTGATCTTGGCCTTTGAGGGAAAAAAAATGAAGAGTAAAGCAGGTTCACAGATACCCATATACTTAGAGTCAAGAATATAAATTACTTCCTTTCATTCTTGAAAGCCTTTATAAATTTTGTAAGTGATTTCTTTTAGCACACTGTAGACCTGAGTGTTATTTTTATACCAGGTTATAAATATTGTGGTTAGAAGTCTATCCAATGAACCTCTTGTTTTACTTCATATATATCTTGTGTGTACTGGATTACCCAGAACAATTTAAGAATAAAATTTTAACTTTGTGGGCTGGAGAGATGGCTCAGTGGTTAAGAACACTGGTTGTTCTTGCAGAAGACCTGGGTTTGAATCCCAGCACCCACATGACAGCTAACAACTGTCTGTAACTCCAGTCCCAGGGGATCCAACAGCCTCTTATGACCTCCACAGGCATTGCACAACACGTGTACACTAACCTACAAGCAGGCAATACATGCATACACATAAAAAAATAAAATTTTAAAAAATTAAATATGTATATAACTGTACATGCATAATATATATCTGTTTATTTTACATATACCTTATAGCATTGTAAGACAGTAAGTTATCACATACAATTGTTCAGTAACATGACAATTTTGTTTCGTTAGCATACATTCTTCTAGGCAATAATTAAATTCACTATTTGAAATATGTCCATTTTTTATTATTCTGACGTGTGTTTGTATCTGTATGAGGGTATATGCTTGTGAGTGCAGAGCCCTGTAAAAGTCAGAGGTGTCAGAACCCCTGTTGCTGCAGTGACAGGAGGTTGTGAGCAGCCTATCTTGGGTGCTGGGAACTGAACTCAAGTATTCTAGAAGAGTAGTACACAATCTTAACCCCTGAGCTTTATCTCCAGCCCTATAATCACCATTTTAAAAAGTATTTAGCTCCTTGAATATGATAGTAGGTTTCTCCAGAGATGACATTCCACCCTGTGTATGTGGAGATTTATTAACCTGAATTGATTCACATGGTTAGAGAGACTGAGAATTCCACAGTCTGTTCTCTGCAAGCTGGAAACCAAGGTACAGTTGTGCAATTAACCAGACTCTGAGGGTGTCAGAACCAGAGTAGCCCATGGTGTAAATCCCACTCTAAGAGAAAGGAAACCCGAGACAGGCAGGAAAAGAAGGAATACTCTTTGCCTCTATTTCTTGTTATATTCAAACTTTCAAAAGCATTGAGTTACTTTTAAACATAATGGAAAAAGACTACCTCATTTATTCCACAAGCTCAAATACTGATTTCATGCTATTCACCATCACAAATACACCTATACACCAATATATCATGTTTGAAATGGGCACTGTGTAGTCCAATGTATTTGATTTAAAATTAACTACCATAATAATATTAGGTGACCAAAAAAGTCTGTAGAACATAGTGAAAAACAGGATCTTTCCCACAAAACAAAAACAAAAACAAATATCCATAAAGTTGCTAATACTGTTTAGATTTACAATTGTGAAGTAAACATTTTTAAAAGCTGTATTGCTCTTTAGAGAACTAAATTTTAAATACAGTTTAAAATATGGCTGCATATTGACTCCCAGCAAATTAAAGAACGCTCATCTGCAGTTGCCATTTGTGCGGATGTCACAGATGTCACATTTTATTTTGTGTATTGTGAGAGGGCAATAACATAACCTTCCTTGTTTAAGATTAAATTGTTCTTTAAGTATGTCATTAATCATATTTTAGGCTGTAAAAGATCAAAACAAAATTAGCCCAGAAGTTTCATTTTTCCAAGGTAAAGTAAGCTAGCAGGTTATGAATGTTTAACCACACTCCAGGTGTGTTGGCGAATTTCTGAAGATGTTGTTTCTCTTTGTTCAGTTGCCTTTCAGCTTTTGTGCTAGGTGTTAATGTGTGCAATTAGCATGGTTTTCCAGTAGTGACCTCAAAGACAAATATCTATCAGAGCTGAGGCACAGCCAGGAAACAATCACAGGAGACGGCTATGCAATGAACTGAGCTGCAAAGAGGCCATTGGGAAAAATTAGCAGAAATTTAGGTCAAGAGATTCAAAAATCAAGTCACTCAAAGTTATTTAAGGGTATAACTTGACCACCCCCTGTTATCCAAACAACTTAGGCATGTAAGATCATGCTTTTATAATAACTGTAATTATCATTAATATTCAGCATGTCTATTTATTATACAGAAAATTTCTCTGGGCATAAATAGCTTCGAGCATTTTCATTTTGTTCTTCAAATTCTAATTATTTTTAAAACTTATTTGATCTAGTAAAACATCTTAGAATGCAAATGACTCTTAACCACGAATAATTATAAAATAAAATATAGAGCTGTTGACCATGATATCAACACCATTGTGTTAAGTTTCTTCACATGTGAATGTTAGCTTTGAATTTTAAGTATTTAGGGTGCATTTGAAAACACATAGAGGTCAGGATACTAGTAATGAGCCATGGGGGAGGCATTTTCAATCAAAGGGAGATGGAACACAGTGGTATAAAGGGGAAAGGGGAGTAAAATAGGAGGAAGTGTTCAATGGGGCACGGTGAGAAGACGTGGTAAAGGAAGGAACATAAGAGGGATAAGTGACATGGTAGGCCCTTTGAGAATGTATGGAATTCTATTACAGTAAAAGATAAAAGA
>NW_008359075.1:1469483-1474068 GCF_000622305.1 Nannospalax galili
TATATATATTTAAAATAGAATTATTCCATAGTGGAGAAGAGGAGAAGGCAGGGGCAATGCCTTTACCAGACAACATAGACTAGCATATAAATAGGCCAGTGCAAGGAATGGGTTACTTGTTTGTAATTATTGGCTAGGTTAAAGCCCCAAACATTACTGGCTATAGTCATTCCTCTTGGTTACCTCCAAAACTTGATGATAAGACCACATTTCTGAAGGCAGAACATACTGGAGTCATAGAAAATGGAGAAATCAAGCTGTTAATGACCTCAAGTCTTTATCCCTATTGGTTAGCATTCTCAGTGCCGAATCATACCTCTTCTGCACATATCAGAAGAGACAGTAATTATTAATATTGAACATCTGTGTACCCTGAAAGGTATAATAAATACTAGCCTGGTAAGACATGTGCCCTGGTACAACAGTGGCACAAATGTTATGGGAGTAATCAACTACTTTCTGATTGGATTTAAGGCCAGTTCCACAAGTGGGAACATACACATGACATCATATTCAGGGCCAAGTACCTGTGGCTAGATGAGTCACAGACCCTAGGAGAGACCCTATTATTATTATTCCTCTAAATGTATAATCAGGAGGGGCGAACAGAAAACTTGTAAGAACCAGAGGTACTGGATGACTATAAGAAATCAGTGTTTTCTGGACAGAATATGGCAGTTGTTGGGACAGCATGTAGAAGAACATGAGCAAGCTCAAACCAGAAAAACAGCCCAGGATAGAAGAGGGAGGTGCATTCAAATTCTCATGCCTAGCTGAGGTTCTGTCAGAAATTGAAAGTTTTGGAGAGAATATAACTCAGTTTTCTTTATAGAATGACCCATAGTAGGTCAACTGTACTCAGATATGAACACATACCCAAGAGTATTAGGGGAACACAAATTTGTCCCAAATGGGCTTTCCAAAGGGTAAAAAGGAGGGCATTCTGTTTCTTTACTTCAGTCTGAAAATTCTACAGTAGGATCAGACCAAGAAAAAAATTGAAATATTTAAATCGTATGTGTATGTAACTACTATGATTTAAATACTTAACTTACTTTAAGAATTTCAAAACTTTAAAATTAGAGAATTTCCATATAATTTAAAAACTATATTTGTTAATTTTCTTGTTGCTATGACAAAATGCCTGACATTAGCCACTTAAGAAAGGAAGAATTGGTTTTGACTCACAGTTTGAGTGAATAGTCCATCAAGGCAGAAGGAGAAAGCATGTTGGCAGGAGTGCAAAGAGGATGCTCACATGCACATATTCTTAATGTAGTCAGGATGCAGAGAGAAAGGAATGATGATACCAGCTCACTTTCTCCTTTTAATTAAGTACATGACAATTTCTCATAGGAAGGTGACACCCAAACCCAGCTTGGGGCTTCTCTACAGTGCTGGATAGATTCCATTGTGAATTTGACACTCCTGGGATAAGGTAACGTCATTGGAGAATTTCTTCTATCAGATTTGTGCATACCCACACCTTTGAGGCATTTTCTTGATTGTGGAGTAATGTAGGAATGGCCCAGTACACTGTGTGTACTGCCACCACTGGGCAGGTGGTCCTGGGTTATATGAGAATTAGGTTGAGCACTGTCTGGAAGGTGTCAGCCAGTAAACTGTGTTCCTTCAGTCCCTGTCTCCAGCTTCCTGACCTGAATTCCTGTCTTGCCCTATTTTGATGATGGATTTAGAATTACAACCCAAATAAATCCTTTTTTCCCCCAAGTTGGTTTTGGTAAGCGCTTTGTTAACAAGAGAAAGTTATTAGAACTGAAGTCAGTGCCAGGAATGCGAGATACTGCTGTGAAGGACCTGACCATGTTTTGAGAAGGACTGTGGAACTTTAGCCTGGAAAAGTTACTGAGTGTTTAAAGTTTAGTGAACTAGTCTATGGGATGTTGGAGAAATGCCACAAAATGGAAGAATAGGTTGTGAAGTTTCAGGGGGAAGTTTGAGAGTCTATCAAAGACTCTAACAAAGAATGCGTGTGTACGTGTGTGTGTGTGTGTGTGTGTGTGTGTCTGTGTGTCTGTGTGTGTCTGTGTGTGTGTATGTGATATTTTGAATTGAAAAATCTGTGATTCCTGTATGTTTGGGGCTGAAGAATCAGCTATCATTAACGAGAGACCAACATCACTGAAGTAAAATGTTTGCTTGACATAGACATTCGATGCTGGTTAGCTGAGGCTGAAAAATCAGCTGTGTTTAAGAAGAAACCAGCATCATTGAAGTGAAATCTTCTGGAAATTATTTTCTCGGTGTCAGCACACAGAAGCCATAGTCCACACGGGGCTAATACTCCAGCTCAAGATAGATGCTGGATTTAGTAATGTATAAGAGTCTCCCACATGATACTGGTTGTTGTGGCACGAAAGCTGCAGAACTGAAGGGACCATGGAGAGAATCTGAGTTTTGGTTCCACGTGAGGCCAGGGCAGGCCATTGGTGAAGGTGCAGCCTAAGTTGTAGTGAAGAACCCAGGATATAAAAGAGATGTGGCGGGATGACCACCAAGCACTCTGAAGCCAGAATATTGAAATTTAGTGCCAGATATCTGACACTGAGATACACTGCCGGACTTTCATTTTGCTTAAGTGTGCCTGGTTCTTCCCTTTGGGGATACATATTTAAAATATAGCAGGAAATTATGATGGTCTAGGAGAGTGGCACTAGTAGGTTCTTTTCTAGGGTCTATAACTTCTCCAACCAGGTGTACTTGGCTTTGTGTATAGTGCAACAAATGGATTTCCTCCTATAGAGTAAGCCTAAGGGCCCAATTAGACAGCTGTTGATTACCCCCAAGATAAAAGTGCCACTGTTGTACCAATAGAATTTGTTGACCAATCATTGTTGTGGTTTATAAGCTTTATAGTTGGATAGGACTACTTTTTTTCCATTTGGCAACTTGAAGAATACTTTCTGTTATTATAAAAGCTAGTGATCAGGCAGGAGACTTCCAGGTCAATTCCAGCTCCATTGCTCTAAGTCTTATGTCTGAAGCATGTCCATTCTTCAGCAATTGGATCTTATCTCAAAGTTCTGGGAGGCAACCAAGGGCTGTGCCAATAGCCTTATTTGGGGAGCCTGTTGAACTACCCTAACAAATCAAAAGGAGGTTTCAGTTTCCAGGCACTGTGATTTTTGTTATATAACCTTCAGTTATACGTATGCACTCACATTTATATTGTATGTAAAGATTTTCAGTAGGTTTATGAAGTAATATATTTCCCTATGATTTTCATACCACTATTTATCTTCCATTTCTCCTCCTGTATAACCCTGTCCTCCATCCCCTATTAAAGTAGATCAGTTTCCCCTATTTCTCCCTTAATAATACCTATCTCCTACTCTTTAGCTATTTTCTCTCATCTTCTCCTATGATCCCTTTATACATTTCCAGTTACTGTGGTTACTTTAGAATATATGTTCACATTTCAAGATTTGGAGCTAAGATGCACAAATGAAAGTGAATATGTGTCACTTCTTTTATTAGGGGTGGGGATTACCTCAGTCAATATAACAGTTTCCAATAATACCCATTAACTACAAATTTCATGATTTCATTTTTCTTTACATTATTCCTTTTTATCATTTCCTAATAGAAGTCCACTATTTAAATGTAGGACATTTTCATTATTCATTCATCTGTTGAGGACATTTAGGTGGTTTCCATTTCCTA
Source organism: Nannospalax galili (assembly GCF_000622305.1). Lineage (NCBI taxonomy): Eukaryota > Metazoa > Chordata > Mammalia > Rodentia > Spalacidae > Nannospalax > Nannospalax galili. Next base: position 1,473,168 of record NW_008359075.1, read on the forward strand.
GAGATTATGAAAAGAGCGGCAATACACATGGTTGAGGCAGTATCTCTGTAGTAGGACATCAAGAGCTTTGGATGTATGCCAAAGATTTGGTAAAGCTGGGTCACATGGTAGCTCTGTTTTTACATCTGTCAAATTCTCTACACTGATTTCCATACTGGATGCACCAGTTTGAAGTCTCAACAGCAGTGAATGAGCATTCTCCTTTCCCTGCATCCTCAACAACATTTGTTGTCAGTTGTTTTCTTGATCTTAGCAATTCTGGTAGGAATAATATGAACTATTAAGGTACTTTTAAATTGCATTTTCCTAATTATTAGGGGTATAGAACATTTTAAAGATATTTTTCAGTCATTTTTACTTCTTCTTTTGATAACTCCCTGTTCCAATCCTTTGCCCAAATATTAATTTGGGTAATTTGTTTCTTGAGTCTTTGATTTTAAATTCTTTGACTATTCTGGAAACTAACCTTGCGTCATATGTATAGTGGGAAAAGATTTTCTTCCATACTGTGGACTTCCTCTTAACACAATTATTGTTTATCTGTATGTAGTGTGTTTTTAGTTTAAAAAGGCCCTGTTTATCAATTGTTGTCCTTAATTCCTGAGAGAATGAAGTCTGATTCAGAAAGTGCTTTCCTGCACCTATAACTCCTATAACTACCTATGTTTTCTTTTAAAGGTTTCAACATTTCAGGTTTCAGATTAATCTATTTGAAGCTGACTTTTGTACACAGTGACAGATATGCATCTAATTCAATTCTTCTACATGGGGAGATCCAATTTTCCAAGCACCACTTGTTGAACATGCTATCTTTCCTCCAGTATATATTTTTGACCCCTTTGTCAGATGTCAGGTGACCTCAAATGCTTGTCCTCATGGTTTTTTTTTTTTCGCTTTTGCT
>NW_008359075.1:1474553-1517140 GCF_000622305.1 Nannospalax galili
CAGGTGACCTCAAATGCTTGTCCTCATGTTTTTTTTTTTTTCGCTTTTGCTCTTATTTAAACAGATGATATTGTTTTCTGTATGTTGTGATAATAAAAGCAAACATATACAATGCAATATTAAGTACCTAATATTTTATGTAATTAATTTAATTATTTCAATAACGAACACTGGGAACATTGCAACCCCATGTTAGAGATGAACTAAGATACATCTTTCAGTGATCCATGTTTAATGACCTTCATTAAACAGAATCATTCTCTTTCCCAAATTCCTGTAAACATCCACAGAACATAGTGATAACCTACTTAAGTGAATCAGCAATAATGACAACAAATTTCTCCAGACAAAGCAAGAATACTGTTCTCCCCAATTTCCCAAGACTAAGAGAGCTTTCTAGTAAAATTTGATCAAATCAAAAATCAAATCCAAGGGAGTGCTTTAAGCAAGTCATAGAAGGTCTCTACCAGAGTTCCCCAGTTTCAGTCATTTATTCACCACATGGATGTCAGAGTTTTGAACTGACATTAGAATGTAATGTGATTTCTTTACATCAGTTCCATTTTTCATGTCACTAATTTCTAGAGCACTTCATGTGGCAGCATCCTGCCACCAGGTTAAATACATCCTAAACTGGAAAACTAAAAGGAGTAACTAGTGTCCTTCCTTGTATGTTATCGGGCTGCACTATTTGCACACACTCGAGTTTGGAAGGCCCTGACACCTGGAACATCATGGTCTCTTCCTCATCTGAGGACAGTGATGGGGGATGAGAGCATCCCCTAGGGAAAGAAGACTCAACTCTTAGCCTCAGAGGACTTTACCATGACTGAAGGATAGAGTAGGGGAAAGGTGATGTTTTCCTTTTTTTTTTTTTTTTTTTTTTTTAAGAAATTTATTAGTTTTATTTTATTTTGTGTGTATGAGTGTATTACCTGCATGTATGTAAGTGGACGGTGTCATGCAATGTCCATGGATGTCAGAAGAGGCCATCTGATCTCCTGAAACTGGAGTTATGGCCAGTTCTAAGCCACCATGTGGGTGCTAGCAACGGAACATGGGTCCTCTGCAATAACAGCAATTATTCTTAACTGCTGAATCTTCTCTCCATCTTAGAATGCCCTTATGTTTGAGTCTTCTATTTTCTTCCATTGATGTTAAGTGTCTGTTTTTGTTGCTGTTGTTGTTTTATTTTCATTTTATGTGTATGCGTGTGTTGCCTGCATGTAGGTCAGTGCACCTGTGTCCTGCAATACCCGCGGAGGTCAGAAGAGGCTGTCGGATCCCCTGGGGCTGGAGTTATGGACAGTTGTTAGCTGCCATGTGGGTGCTGGGATTTGAACCCAGGTCGTCTGCAAGAACAACCAGTGACCTTAACTGTTAAGCCATCTCTCCATCCCCCTAAGTGTCTGTTTTGTGCCAGGATCATGCTGCTCTTATTATTACAACTGTTTAATGTAGCTTGAGTTCTAATATGATAATTCTTTCAGTATTGTTCCTTTCATAAGGATGCTTTACCCATGATAGCTCCCCAGTATGGTAACCTAGCAAGATCTGCATAAGAACAAAACCAGTTAACATGCCAGTGTGGATTGGAGAAATTTCCTGGGGTCCCCTTTGGATGAAGACCTACAGATAATCAATTGATGATTAGGTTGGGAAAGTCACTTTTCTGCCTTATTCCTTTGACACAGGGTCTCTTGTTGAACCTGGAACTTACCATCAATGCCAATCTCTCTACTAAGCTGGCTGGCCAACAAGCCAGAATGCTTCTGCTGTCTTCATCATCTGTGTTGCTAGGCTCCAAGTGTATAAAGAGACACCTGGGTTTTTTTTATGTGCATAAGGGGATGGGAATTCAGGTATTCATATTTATATAAAAAGTTGTTTTAAGCTCTGAAATTTCTCCTCATCCAGAAAATATTTATTTTATTAGAATTATTAAATGAATAGTAGAATCATTTAAACTTTAGATTTTAAGGCAAGAATACTATTTACACGAAATCACAGTAAGATAGGTATCAAATTTTTATCTAATGACCACTGAAATGGTCATAATAGTTACTTGCCAGAGAACAAAAGGCAAGAAACCACATGGAATTCCCAAAACAATTCAATAGATTGTGGTTTCCTTACTCATTTTCAGAGCAACAACGTCCCTTTTGTAGATACTTGCAAAATTTTGTATAAAGTGGTGTAATACTCTGAGTATAGCCCATCATATTTTGTTATTAATTATATTTTTATATTTTTTTATTTTTTAAAACCTACAAAATAAAATGAATCAAAAGAAACAAATGATATATTACCATCATTTAAAATTATCAAAATAATGTAAATACAATGTTATCTACCATTTTTTTCTAAATCACGTTTAAAAAACAAAGTTAATCTTGTGACAATAAGTTTTAACTCTAAGTAAAGCCAATAGCTTTCCTTGTGCTGTTGACTTTTTTAAAAGGGTAGAGTTATTTTGAGTCTGTATTCACACATATCTTATTTAGAACACATAATTCATTTATGTTATTTCCTCTGTACAGGTTTAAAGAGAACTACTTATATTTCTAAGACATGGTTTTGTTATACTTTCACTACTTGTAATGCTGCTCCTCTGATATCTGTCTAAATGAATCACAAGAGGGCATATAAATATTGTGACTGTGATGTGGGTGGGAGTGTTTGTGTAAGTGATGTGTGCACAGCAGCATTCTGTGAGTGTCTGTGACTGCCTGTGTAAAGACCTATACAGGACACTGAGTGTTTTCTGGTATTTCCTTGTCTTTTTCTTTGAGACATAGTCTGTCACTGAAGGAGGAACTTGCCATTTATGCTAGGCTGGCAGGTAAACAAGAATCTGCCTTTCTGCCCCCTGATGCTGAGAGTAGGCAGTCATACCCAGTTTTAAATGTAGGTGCTGGGAATTTGAACCTAGGTCCTTATATTTACAGACCCAGTGCTCATAACCACTGAGCTCTCTCCTCAGTCTTATGGGTGTATATTTATTCATAGACATAGAAATTATTTGTATTTCTACAACTAGGTCAGCTAGGTTGATGATGGCACTTTTATCAAAGATTTTCATGGCTTACTCTTTTCCTGTTACTATTATTTCTAAAGGTTTAATTATATTTTTTAATAATTTTCACACACACACACGGGTCTTTATAACTAGACGGTCACTGATGGTTTTTAAAAATGTCACCTCACTTTGGAGCACAGTTTATCAATTTCTGTGCTGTACTTGATGATGACATCTGTTTCGGTATATATCTGATGAGTGTTCATATTTTGGAAAAGAGTGGTCCATATCTCATTTACCTCAGCAATGAAACAAGTCTTATTAGAAAATCCAAAAGAATCATCTATTTAAGTACTAATGTCAGAAAAACAGAATTGCTTTTTTGATTTAGGATATGTAAACATACACTCTTATTAAAAGACTGACTTAAAAAATGTCCAACTCTACAAAACAACAGCAAAACCTGTATTTTCCTCTATTTTTCATTAAAGAAACCACATAAAGCAGATGTACTATCATGGAAAAAGTAGACACTTTCTCTATCATTGCCAGAAAGCAAAAATTGCTTCTTGATTTAGTAGCCCATAAATGGAAGGGAGGGATGAATGGCTGGAGGAAATCAATACTATCTATTGTCCCTGGGATAGTGGGCTATGCACATATTCTAAATTTTGAACATTTTGAAAATAGTTACCCTCAAAGCAGTAAAATTTGGGAAAATATAAATTTCTCTTACAAGTGAATACTTCAGAAAGATGCTGTCTCTTTAATGGATCCGTTAAAATTTCCCCTTAATGTTCGTCAGTCCTGAAAATTTCTCTGCCTCTTCTACCCTATGTTAGGGAAAAGTTATGGACAGATTTGACAATAAAGTCAAGAAGGTGACTGATCTCTAGCTAGAATGCGATGCTGTGAATTTCAGATTTCTCAGATTGAACACATGAGTCCTGAACATGATTTTTTGACATGTGCTGCACCCTTCAATCTTAAAGATACTTGGGCATCTTAGTGTGGACAGACTAGCCTTCTCATTTTGGTTCATAATAAGGAAATGTAATGACAGATTTCAAGTTTTATAATCAGGTAGAACTGGGTGTGAAAATGCTCATACTGTACCTGACTTTTAGAAATTGTTGGGTGTTTACTGGGTCTAGTATCATTAAAACTCTGTAATAAAAATATTATAGGTGGTATAGAAACAGTGGCCATCTCTGGGGGATATTGAAAACCTATAGTTTCTATTAAAAATATATGACACAGAGTTTAAATTAGTAATAACAATAGGATTGTTATAACTTTATGTAGGTGTACACACATTCTTAAGTATTTTATATAGACTAATAAATTTAGTTTATTATAAAAATTCTAAGAAATGTGTAGCCTAATAAACATGTCACAGATAATTAAATGAGATCAAGAGGGGTTAAATGCTCAAAGTAAAAAATAGTCACCAGATAGGAGAGCCAGAACTCACAGGTCACTTGCCAGAATCAGCACGTGTGATCTCACAGTCTCTATTTCTAAACAGACTGTCAAGCAACTTCAGTATGTCCCAATGACAAGAGGCAGAGCAGGAGGTAATCAAATGTCCCAGCACAGTTCAGAGATGCTCAGTCTTGTAACAAGCCTAGCCAAAGTCTATGTGCCAGGAGTATAAATAGTTGTTTAAGAATTAAATTTATAATGTAAGTATATGTAATGTATATTTAATAAATAATACATCCTCAAAGTTTCTAGAACATAATATTTCAATAAACTAATATGTAGAACGATTACATATTTATTTTGGTTCAGGAATGCCATTAAAAAATTTAATGAGACCCAAAGGGAATCAGAAAACTTTAGATATCTTGAGGCTGAAGAGATGGTTCTGTGTTTAAGAACACCAGCCACTCTTGCAGAGGACCCAGGTTCAATTCCCAGCATCTATACAGTGGCTAGCAAACTTCTATAAATCCAGTTCCAGGGGATCTGATGCCCTCTTCTGTTCCTGTGGACATTAAATAACATAGGTGCACTTACATACATGCAGGCAATATAGTCATGCACATAAAATGATAAATAAAATATTTTTAAAAATTTAGATATCTCTGAATCTTATTAACTCCCAAGGAAAACTTTAATTGAAATTTAAGGATCAGTTCATCTAATCCCATTAAACACATATAGCTTCACAGATAATTTAGAAAATTTCCAAAGAGATCAGAACAGAATGGGTAAGATAGACACATAGGTTTATACCAGGGTACACTGTATAAATCAGGAGTTGGGGGGATTTGATTCTTTATTATAAGTTTCAACAAGACAGGAGACATGAGAAGAGATTTTACTAGATAGAAAAGCAAACAAAAGATTTCCACTGAGAGTGGTTGCAAATGCTTGTAATTCCAACACATGTCAGGTAGAGGCAGGAGGATCAGAAGTTCAAGGTCACCCTCAGCTACACTGTGAATAGGAGGCCAGCCTGGGCAAAAAGAAATGTTGTTTCAACAAAATGCCTTCAGGCAAGTGATAAAAAAATATATTAGAAAAAAAGGATAAACACAGGATCTGATTACTTTGGATTAACTGGTAGCCACATTCATTCACAAATATTGCTATTCAAATAAGCTTCATCTTCTTGAAAAAGATGCTGAATTTGTATATTCTCTTTCCAAATAAATGAGAGGCATATGTAGTTTTTTTCAGAATCATGCCTTAATCAGTTTATGGTCTAATTATTGGTTTAGAAGATAAGCAAATAACAAATTATCATATGAAAAATGTGAGCACTGGAAAAATTAATGCAATAAAAGGGGCTGCTCAACATGTAAACAATTCATTGTAAATTCTAGGAAAAGGGCTTGGTTAATGAGGAAAAATTAAAAAAAAAAAAAAAAAAAAAAAAAAAAATTAGAACAGAAGTTTTAAGGAAATAAAAGAGAAAATCAAAACTACAAAGGATAACTGCTGTGGTAACTATCCTATGTCTTCTAGGTAATCCTGGGCAACATTTTAAAATTAAAGGAAGATCTCTCTTTAATTTCAAACAATATCATGTTTAATATTGCAGTTCATGGGAATTATACACAGTGAGATCATTGTACTGCTGCAGAAATTCTATTAGCTATTCTCTGGGCTAAGAGAATCATCTAAGGTCTCTCTCCATGACAATGGTGTGGGAACACACCCAGAGCAATCCCATCTCACATTTTGTCACTCAGGTGTCCCAATCATTAGAGATTTGTATACACCTACCAGCTATTATAAAGCAAAATTGCTACAAGATTCAAACACAAGGAGTTGATTTAAATCTGAGTCATAAAAACACCTTCAAGAAGAAAGTGCCTACAATAAAAATAGGCAAGGAAATGAAGAACCCCAAATGTCCATGGAATGATAAATGGATGAGGAAAATATGCATGTATATTTGATGTAATAGAATAAATTTCAACAATAAAATAGTGAAAATTCTGTTATTTGAAACAACATGGATGGAACTGGAGATCATTATGTTAAGAGAAAGAAGGAAGGTATGAAGAGACAAGCACCACATGGTCTCACCCATGTGTGGGATCTAGGCAAGTTGATCTCCTCCCACTGTAGAGCAGGGTGGTAAATTCCAGACTAGGGAAGAGAAGTGAGAAGGGAAAGATGAAAGACAGGAAGGTTCATAAATGGTTACTGAGACCCAGCTTCACAGGAGAAACAAATTCTGCACTTCTGTTATACAGCAGAGTAACATAATACATTGGCAATAAGCTGATTTTTTTTTTTAACTGGAAGGTATTATTTTGAAGGTGTTGCCAAAAGGAAATGATTAATATTGAAGTTACACTAAACCTAGTTGGAATGTAATGTAATGTATAAATGTATTGAAGTATTACATGATCTCTCATAAGCATGTACCATTTTTATGTGTAACTTAAAGCCTTAGTTATTATTAAAAAATCTTATTTAGTAATCTTATAGCTTAGATGCAGATTATTAGTAGTTATTTCTCCTGTAGATACAGTTTAGGGCATATGGAGAGCTGCACAGGTGTAAACAGACAAACAGAAATAATGGCACCTCAGGCTTCTTCCACTAATATCTCTATTCAGCCACGGTTTTCTAAGCACTATGTTCTATGTGAAATTATCCACACACAAATTTAAGACCCGATTTTATGTCTCAAGTGACCACAGATCAGAAGGAATATAGCAGTCCATGGTGGCAGAATGTGATTTTAGTCTTGGCATCTTAGGAACATAAGGCAAGAAGGTTGCTTGATGGCATGAGTTTTAGAATAGGTTGGTGCTTCCTGAATTCCCTCTGGGTCTCCTGCAGGATCGGAGAAAACACAGAATATATTTTATGTGAGTTTATTAACTTACAAAGGAATGAATACCCAGTACCTAGCCCTGCACAGTGACTCAGAGCCCACCTTATTAGACTGTGTCGTGCCCATAGTCACAGCTAGCATTTGCTCACACCTCCAGGTCCAGTGATCACCCCAAGTCCACAAGTCAGTCCATTCTGTCCTTCAGCTGCTGAGAAGCTGGCTGCACATTCCCTACACCACACACGCTACCAGCGGGTCATGGCTCCCATCCCACAATGACCCCCCACAGCCCTTTCGTAGTTCATGCTCCACATCAGGCCCCGCCAAGTGGAGGAACTAGCCAATAGGGAGACACTCCACCCTTTTCCTCTGCTCTTAAGATCTTCCTATCCATCTTCCACTAAAGTCCCTGAGCGTTGGAGGGGGTGATTGATGTAGGGCAGTCTCTCTGCTATCATGGCGAGATAGGGGCTTCTTGGGCCTCCCGATTAGTTGTCTTTAGGCCGTGGCCACTGATCTATCTCAGTGGTGTTTCTTCTACTATAAAGACAAATGGAAGGAAGTAGACACATTTAAACAAACATGAATGTAAATAAAATGCCTAGATGATATCTCAGTAGGTGTACTATACACATTAAACAATATAATCATGATGGCTTCTCTACTAGGGCCTGTAGCCTGTTTCGATGCAAGGTGTTGGCCTGGTCTACAACCCCAGATGTGTGTTTTACCCCTAGGAATGGGCCTTATCCAATTATAAATTTATCAGTTGTACATGTGTTGATCGAGCCATTATTGCACTTGCAGTTCTTGCTTGGCATGTCCATAGTGTGCAGCACCTGGGGTCCATCATTGAGTATAATTATAGGGGATCCTTTCTACCCCAACCATTTGCATCAATATGAACATCATCCATCTAAGGGCACAGAGGTTTTTATTTATTTATTATTTTTGGCTTAATCTCAGTTCTATCTCTTCTTCTTCTCCCATGCTCACAACATGCAGTGTCCTCAGCAACATGGCCTTACCAACCTTTCTAGTGTACAACTGACATTAATGGCAATAGCCTTGGTGAATTGGAGGACCTCAAGTATCTCTCTCTGACCAGGGGAGCAGACCCACCCCTGGACTGTAGATTTTCTTAACAGTGCTATAGTTTGGGAGTCTCTATCCTCATCTTACCCAACCTACATAAAACTCCTAAGAATCTTACAGCTATAGCTGGCCTTTGCTTCTTCAGGTATCTTTCAAATGGGTTTCACATCTGTAAAACACTTAAAGGAATGTTAACATTATATATTAAATCACTCATAGACAAGGTCTCACAAAGCATGGAAAGGTTTTAACCATTTGCATTAACTGTTTTCTCCATAGATCATGGTTAGGTACCATAGCATGGGTATGAGGCATTAATTTGGCTAGCTCTTTACCATTTCTAGTTATCCCTTTGGCATCATTTTGCACTTGGGGGATTTTACATGGAGTCTTTTTGTATTATTTTATTCTTGATACACTTATGGGCTCCAGTGGCCTGACCCTCCACTGGCCTAAGGAGGCAGAGGGCTTCTCCTACCCCCACTGCATGTGTGTGTTCCCTGAGTCAGGCAGGTTCTGGGTCTGCCTCCTGACTGTAGCCATATCTGTCCTCTTCCCATTGACCACACCAAGTTGCTGAGGGAGAACTTGGTGGGAAAACCTGTTTCCACCCCTAGTATAGATTTTACCAGAAGAGAAATGTATCTTATTTAATCCTTGGGGATTCTTAATAGTTTCTTGTACAGTTTTTATTCTTTGAATGCCCTTTGTAAACTGTTCTTCTGGTTTTAAAACCTTCCAGAAATGCCTTAGTACCGAATTTGGTTTTCTATCAATTTTTTCTCTGGGGATTTGGGCTTGACATAAGTCTTGCCACATTTGTCTTTGAGTAACCCAAGTGGATCATTTCCTCTGTCTGGCCTTTTTTTATCTCTTATAGGGTGTTCTGTTGTTTTACAGACATGTTTTACATGCTGGTCAGAATCATTTAGATTTGCCAAAGCCTCTCTCACTTTACAAAGATCCTGTCCCATCAAAGGGCTTAGTAAAGCCATTAAAGCCCCATACCATTCTTGAGGTCCCAGTTGAATTAAGCTTTCTTTCATATCTCTGGTGAACACAGTCTCATCTGGCCCAGTGAACTGGACATCATATATTGCTTTTCTCATACCTAGTTCTCTCAGTAATGCCCCTGATAATCATGTTAGTCTCCCTTGGTGACAACCATGTATCTTTAATGCCTTCAACCAGCCATCCCATTAAGGACTGCTCCCCTTTCATTGGCCTAAGTTGGACAGCCTATATTTCAAGGATTGATGGGTGGTTATATAACTCAGCTGTGAAGCTTCTGAAGGACTTAGACTGACGTCATTTGCTCTCATATCCCATACTCTCACAAGCCATGTGGCCAGGGCTCTCTGCTTGCTTGCTTGTTTTTTTCTATTTTTAACAGTTCTAGCACAGAATATTTCCTAGCTACAGCACAGTTAGCTTTTTTACCCTTTTTACTATTATCTGTCTTTTCCTCTGAGTCCCTAGACTTTACACAAGTCAAAGTGTCCCACCTTGTTTCTCTCTCCAGCTCTGCAACTGGGTCTGTCAGTGCAGCCTTCTCAGCTTTCCCTGCCTGGGGCACAGCTTTTATGATGCATAGTGCTCTCTCTCTCTCTCTCTCTCTCTCTCTCTCTCTCTCTCTCTCTCTCCCAGAACTCCTTTGGGTCAAGAGCAGGTAAAAGATTTTCTAGCCTTTGGGTAACTTTTAACAAATCTTCACATACCTGCAACATATCCCCACATTTACAACATAGCAGTGACCCATGCTTCTGTGTGGCTGGCCTCTATTTAGTTACAGATTTTATGATCCATTGTATAACCCATATAACTATCCCTAACCCCATTAAGCATATAGGTTTTGATTGGCTTCTCTCCTGGATTTGGGACTCAGAGCCAAGCTGACCCACCACAGGGGCAATGGGAACAGCACTGCTTTCTGAGGCCCACATCTCCAAGGCTGTAGTTCTTTTATCCAGCCAAACTATGCCAGTTTTGCTGCCTGAATTCTCTCTGGGTTTCCTGCTGGATCAGAAAAACCATATAATATATTTTATGTGAGTTTATTAACTTACAAAGGAATGAGTACCCAGTGCCTAGCCCTACACTGCCTTATCAGACCATGCCACACCCATAGTCACCTAGTCACTGCTAGCATTCCCTCATGCCTCTGGGGCCAGCAATCATCCCAGGTCCACAAGAGTCAGTCCATTCTGTCCTTCAGCTGCTGAGTGGCTGGCTGCACTTCCCTCACACCGTGCACACTACCAGAGGCTTGTGGCTTCCGTCCCAAGATGGCTCCCCACAGCCCCTAAATAGTCCATGCTCCACATCAGGCCCCGCCCAGTGGAGGAACTAGCCAATAGGGAGACAGTTGGGCAGTACAGCCAAACCTTGCTTCAATAAAGAAGAAAGTAATATAAAAGGGGCACAGTAAAAAGACAAAGGTGATAAAGTATACTGTTGAGGAACAAAGAACTATTATGACTATATGAGGTTCATGCCAAGCTTTAAAAGATAGGCATTGACTTTGGCAAAGAAAGACTTGACAAGAATCATATCTATAATCCTGACATGTTTAGGCATTTCTTGCTCTATGTCCTCCTTTAAAATGACTCACCAGTAATTAGGACAATAAGAAGTAGAATGTAGCTTTCCATTTTCATGAAGTGCAGAGTAAAGAAAAATGTCACACAAAGTGATTCCATAGAAAAAAGAAAGGCATGAAACAAGTGAATTACATTGTAGATTCCTCTGACTGGGTCACAGAAAGACCTCCCTACATGCTGGATCACTAGAAAGAATGATGAAGTTAAAACTCCTAGTGTTCTTTGCAAGTCACTAAAGTCCCTGCCCTCCCAGTCCGTGACATGGTGGAATGTTTTCAGAGAGATTGATTGAAAGGCCTTCAGATTTTCAGTATTAAAATGGAAGAGAATACAGCATGAACGCTAAGGCATCAGATAATTCATTGATCCAAGCAGACCTTGAAAGACCTAAATGTGTAAGCAAATCTAATGTAAACATAACATACACTTATAAAAATCCAAGCTTAGGAAATTCCGAACATAAACTGGAGTCGGGTTGGATAACTGAAGAATGAAATCTACCAATCAATAATGCATCATTCTGAACAGATATAAAACCGTGTTGGTGAGTTATCACATTAGAGGAAAGACTCTAATGGGAGGGGCAGGAGGCTTGACGAAGAAAGACATGTACACAGATGTAAAGATCAAAATGGAGATGAAAATATGGACCAATCACTAACTCTTGAAAACAAGAAAAGTTATTCAAGACAGAAAATATGATCATGATCATCAGGGAATGGCATTTGAGGAGTTGAAATCAAGAAAACTCTGGAATCTGAATTTAAAGAAAATCTGAAATAGAATTAGAATGGAATGCTTCAGGCAGAAAGTAGGGAGAAGATAGTTTTCCACCCATTACAATTGGATGTTAATGCTGTTTACTAAATGTTATGAGTCAAGATATTTTGACATGAATATTATTTAAATATGTAAATTTTAATGCCAGTGGGAACAATTAAAAAATGAATTGTAGATGCTTCTAGAAAGTGAGGTCTTTCCTGAGAGTCCTCTCATGACCCAATAGAAGATGCTATACCTATGCACACATGGGCATCATTGAGTGGACTCATCGAGTTTTAAAATTACAAATAAATTTTCAAATAGAAAGTGAACTAAGGAGGACACAGTATTAATTTATGTGTGGTTGTGCTGTATCTAACTCTGTCATGCTTTTTAAATATGTGGCTGCCTTACTTTGATAGCAATATAAATTTAAAGAGATTTGAAATGGTATTTGTTGTCTACCTTGTAAACAGAAACAGAAATGCACAATAGTCTAAGATAAGGATGGTTGAAAGTAATAACTGGATGCAGCATCTTCATGCCGTATTCAAGTTCCCTGAAGGCATTTTCAAACAGCTAAGTCCTTAAGACCAAAGATATAGTCTAGTACAATGGTTAAGGGCCCTGCTTATTGCTATAGGACCTGACATATTTACTGTGGGACTTTGGTTAAATTATTTAACCAATATGTCCATGTCAAATTCTATAACTTCAAATCAATTTCTATATCAGAATTTCAGGAACATGAATTCAGTGTCAAAGACTAAACCACAGTGTTCTTCAGCCTCTAAATTCACGCACAGTTCATACTGAGGATGCCATTTCTCTTAGTTCCTGTGCTGCTCTCTGCTTCACTGTCTCATGATTCTCAGTAATTTGCTAACACAGGCATAAAGAAAACTGCAAATGCTGATCGGAAGTGCCAACAGATTTAACATCCTCAGAATTGCCTCTGAGCTGATAAAATATAGGAGTAGGTTGATGAATGTACCAGTATTTCCATCTTCAACAGGATAAACCTTACATGCATACTCTGTAGTTCCTCAGCGGATGTGCAGAGGGATTGAGCCCGTTACTTGTAGTGACTCCATCTGCTGCACTTTAATGAATTTTCTCCCTTCCCAATCTCAGTTTTCCCAGCACTCTCACATTTCTTTCCTGTGATCTCTTCCCAAATAAAAAAACCCTGTTCTGCTGCTGAATCAATCCAATTTAAACAAACACATATTTCAGGTTTTCAGGAGGATTAAGTGATATAAATCCATATTCAGCACATTTTGATACCCGAGGCTGCTTCTAGCGCAAAGTAATGATTCAATATTAGTTATGTGATAAGGATAAAGGTAAAGGTGGGGGTGGGGTACTGAATGACTCAGACAGTTGACTTGAATGATGACTTGTATAATGGAATAGAAAAGTTAACAAACTTGAAAAATAATGGAAAGCTTGCAGTATTATTTCAAATACGATGTCTTCCCAAAACAAAGTAGAAAATTTAAAATATGCTAGTAAGGAAATTATTAAGATAAGTTCAGCATTAATTTAACAGGGATTTCAGTAGAAAGACACAATATTTAGTCAAAGTCTTGAGCAGAAAGCCCAAAGGGAGGAAGACAGCCAAACACAAAACAGCAGAGACTACTCATGTCTAGAGTCTGTTATAAATGAAGAAAATAAAACATTGGAGGGAAAACTTTCAAAATTTGCTGACCAAAGTTACTTAATAATGTATTTTTGCACTCTTTCCCCAGGTTTTCTTCATTCTTCTTTGTTAGGGTTGTGGCTGGTACACAGGCAGCCATGGCAGGTTACATAATTATACCAAGGATGAATAGACGCTTGTTTGAAAAACTCATTTAGTTCATGTTGCTGTCTTCAATTCAAGTGCTGGTCACTGGTCATTCATACAGCCATGTCTCCCTAATTCATAATTTAAAGGAAAAGAAATCTGAATTGAATTTAACATTTGGGTTTTAATGTTTTCTGCCAAATTGACAACCCTGATGTTAATAAGATGGCTACTTTACTGTTCCTCTATAGAAATTATCCTTTCCCTCTCTGCTTTTGCTTTACAAATGGAATCTCTGATTTTGACACAGTGTAAAGAGCTAGCTCTGCATGGGATTCTACATACAGGTACAAACTCAATGACCCTTCACACATCCTTTTAGTAGCTTAGAGAAAAAAATAAGTCTGAAATTTGATCAAAGTCATTGTGGAAGAAATGAAGAAGGAGCTACTGAAAAGTACTTCGCAGGATTTTTTACACTTCTTCCAAATACTTTGTTTTAAAAGGAACTAGTAAAGTGATAACTCCAATACTTTTTGAGATTAGTAAGTATAAATCATATATGACTATCATATTGTTTATTGATGGATGATCTAATTTTAGCCTTTATGACATTCATGTCCAGGCACATTTGAGAAAGAATGAGAAAGATTGCATGCATGCACACATGTGTGTACATGTTTATGTTTATGTGTGTGGATGCAGGCATGCTTCAATATTCATGTGCTAGTCTGGTTTTTTTTTTTTTTCAGCTATAATGAAACATCTAAATCTGTATACTTCATAAAGGAAAGTTCCACAGTTTTAGAAGCCAAAAATCAAAGTAATGATGATTCACTGTTTCAGGGTCAAAATATCACATACTTTCTTGAATTACTTCTTTGTTATAAAACTAGAGAAGTTTTTCAGTATTCCCTGGCTGTTATTTTACAACATTGCACATAAAATCTTTTAAGATTTATTGGTAGATCAGTGTGATTACTTTGAATAATTTTTTAAATTGTATTTTTGAAAATTTTTATGCATATGAGACTTTTCTCTGCGTGCACACGAGAGAAAAGATAGTCTTGTTACAAGCCTATCTGGACTATCATCACCAGAACTAAGAATCACAAAGTTATAAGAATGAGTTTCTTATGAAGAGCACAGCCAGTCAGCATTCGATATTGTATACGATATTTGTACTCTGAATCTCTTGTTGAAAGACAGAGACTAAGGAGTTAGCCATATTAGCTTTTTTGTTTCTTTTGTATTTAGTTTAAAGACAAAAACACATTAAAAGGAGAGCCAGTTTGACATTGATTTGGGTAAGAATTAAGAACATTCTTCTCAATCTGCCCCCTCTTCATTCCCTGGTCCATACACCAGTGCTCTTCTGCAAGTGTTCTGTCACTGCTCTTAGAAGGACAAATAAACAATAAGCAGTTGCACACCTCCACCATCCCGACCATCACCATGAACACTACCAGCACCTTCTAACACTGTCCATAGCAAATGACTACCAAGGACCTGGAGAGATGGCTTAGCACTTAAGAACACTTGCTATTCTTCCAGAAGACCCACGTTCGATTCTCAACACCCACAACATGGTGGATAACAACATCCATAACGCCAGCTCCAGAGAATCCAACACCCTCTTCTGGCCTCTGAGGGCATTGCGCAACATAGGTGCAGTAACATACATGCAGGCAATATACTCATACACTTAAATTGAAAATAATGAATTTTTTTAAGAATATGACCAGCAAGTCAAGGTGTCAAGATTGTTTAAGTTTAGGGACTATGTCACGACTTTGCTGATTTTCCTCTATTTTGGAGCTCCACTGTTTGTACAGTCTGCCATTCCGGTCCTATTCTTCTTGGTCTTGTCAAAACCCCTCCCTACACTTTTCTTGTGAAAGTTCTGCTAAGTTTTTTTTTTTTTCTTTCTGCTAAGTTTTCTTTTGCATTTCCCTACATATGTGCTCTGCATGGATCAGATCATCACTTCCTCTATTCAACTTCCCAGCCTTATCTCTTGATTTTGCTTTTTCCTGTTCAGTTCTCAGGAGTTACTTCTTTCAAAAATATTCTGTGAATTTCCTTAATCTAAGTGAGATTTTTTTTCTATATTTTCTCTCATACTAGCACTAACAATGTATAGCATTCTTTAGTATTTATTAGAATAATGTTAATTTCATGTTATAAGTTCTGGGGCTCAGATGCATTCCTTCCTACTCAATATTGTAACTGTAAGATGTAGGTGGGTGCCACTTATGCAACAGTTGTATTAAAAATTTATAGCACAAATACAAGGAAAAAATGAATGAAAGCAAGCTCAGTTCCTACTTTTAAATTATTTGGAACATTCAGGAGACATGATATTTGTTGTCTATGTGTACAATTCAGATATACTTGTGAAACAAAAATAGAAATATCTTATCATAACTATCTAAATGTTTACAATTCTATCAGACATAGTAGACTTCAACTATATCTGCTTTTTGGAAAGTTCTTCAATTGTTGATCTAGTATTTGTGCAAGGCCTGAGTACAGGGTTAATGTTTGGCAGCATCATTATTTAGGACTGAGTGTTGAATAAATTATCACATATGCAAGGAAAGCTTGGAAATGGACTTTGAGGCAGAAGAAAACAAGTTCACTTTCGGCTTTCAAATCAGTAAGCTTGGAGCATGTTTTCCTCATAATTGTTGCATTTCCTAGGCAGTGACCAATTTCTGGGGAAAAGAAGCAAAATGCAATCTGCACACAGTCAAATGCCAGAGGCAATATGACTGCCATGCAGGTTCAAGTCAGGTCAGAATAAAAATGACTACTAACCAGCCACCCATCTTGTAAAATGTTATAGCAACTAGTTATTACTTATTGCCCTTTACAAATATTAAAAAATAAGTCATAGTGTCAGCTACTAGACACACAAGACTTAGTGTGGCTTAATCGACTAGAAGTGTTTCAAGTAAAAATTGTCTGTGGTATGAATTCCTGTAAATCAAAGTTCACATTTTCACTTAATCTAATCGTTTTGCTAATACATCCTAATGACGATTTGACAGTACAAAATGCTTTGATATGGTGTCATGTTAGGAGAAATGACTCAAGATGACTCCATGCTACTATGGTTCACTAGATAGCTTTGCCTTTAGGGCATCATAATTTTCAGTTTGTTCTTATTTTTCAATTTGTTTTGAGTTTCATTTTGTAGTTAATAGCATTTTAAAAATTGCATTATCTCCTTCCACTGTTAACTCTATTCTAAAACCCTCGGAATCATCACAGTTCTCCCAGCCTTAAGAGTCTTCTAAGTCAATGTTAAGTTTCCCAGTACATTTTTGTCTTCCTTATATAATTTTATAAATGTTTAAATTGATAATTAATTTAGGGAAGAGTTTAGATTCTTTTACTTGGCTCCAAGTCTTTCTAAACTTCTGTTATCCTCATCTGCAGAATGGAGAGTGATAGGAAAAGTTAAGGCAGTTCTTGATTTTTTTTAATTACAAAATCCTCATCTGCAGAATGGAGAGTGATAGGAAAAGTTAAGGCAGTTCTTGATTTTTTTAAATTACAAAATAGTACTGGAGGAATAAAAAGTTAGAGACATAGGCTGGAGAGATGGCTCAGCAGATAAGAGCACTGACTGCTCCTGCAGATGATCTGGGTTCGATTCCCAGCAACCACATGGTGGCTACAAACCATCCTTAACTCATGTTCCAGAGGAATCTGAAGCCCTCTTCTGTCCTACATGACATTGCATGACACGGGTGCACTCACATACATGCAGGCAATACACTCATATACATAAAATACTAAAAATAATAAATAAAAAATTTTAAACATTTTTTTTAAAGTATAGATCCTTGGCTGGGCGTGGTGGTGCAAGCCTTTAATCCCAGGATTTGGGAGGCAGAGGCAGGTGGATCTCTATGAGTTCAAGACCAGCCTGGTCTACATAGTGAGTTCCAGGACAGCTGGAGCTACAGGGAGACCCTGTCTCAAAAAGACAAAAACAAAAAGTATAAATGCTTATAGATATGAACCTGATTCTTCAGGTTAAGATGCATGTAGTACATAGATCTTACCACACCTTTGTTTTGTCATGTAGTATAAAGTCAAGTGTCCATGTGGCTGGGAGAATTTTCAAAGAATGAAATTTTCTTAGTCAATTTATGTATAGTGCAGGAATGATTGGAAATTTCATTACATCACAGGTCACAGTCAGTCTTATCCTGTTTGTTTCCTTATACACACATCATGCACTTAATTTATTCTGATTCTGCCTGTTTTCCTAGTGACTGTCACCCCTTCCCTTGAAATTAAAACTCCAGAACAGTAGACTCCACATACACCTTAGTCTGTTTCATATGCTTGACATGAGACACTCTTAGTGTGCCATCATTCAGTATTTCTTAGTGAGTCTTCATTCGGTATTTATTGGTGAGTCTTCATTGAGTATTTGGTAAATTGAGATGATGAACTGTAAGAACCACATTTGTGGTTGAAAGAAATTTCTTGAACCATGCATGAAAAGAACACAAAGATTTTCACAGACATGCCATAATCTTTATATTTTCAGGTCTTCCCATGTTTATTCAACATAATATTTCCTTATAACAACCATAAAGTACTTTCTACATAACCAAAGATGATGCTGTTATCGCAGCACCCTGAGATAGAGTTAGGTAGGTCATAAGCTCCATGCCAGTCTGAGCTTTTAAAAAATGAAATTATTTGATAATCTGAAGAGTTCACATCATTCCCCTTGATCCTGCATATTCTCCTAATAGTCTAAAGAGTTCAGTACCAGATCCAAAGAACCTCAAATATCTATATATTATATTTTTAAATGTAGCTATTCATACTTTCCATTTTAAGTGCTATAAAATACACAAATTCATACTTTATAAAGCATCATATCATTTTGTAAGAGTATTCAATAATTTATTTGCAAGTATAGTTGAAAAACTTATTTGCTGTCTTCTTTTTTTTACTAAGAGGTGGAAGCAGAATTTCTTAAAAGATAGCTTAGCACAGTTGAATAAGAACAATATAATGACCACAAAGAAGAATGATGTATTTGCACAATAAAATTATGTATGCGTGTATATTACTCATATATTAATATAATTATACATTTGCCAGAGGTGAAAAATTTCATAAGGTAGATGCATTGAATATTATGTCACATCAGCTTTCAATTACATGTTATTTCATTTCTAAGGTTTTAAAATTAAGCTACTGATACTGATAACTGCCTTCAAAAATATAAGGAAACACATAGACCTCCTCCAAGCCAACACATTTTATTCCCTTTACATTGTGAGTTTTAATTTGAGCCACAATTAAATAACATTGACAAGTTGACTCAGCCAACATAACCAGAGGAAGTCTTTGAAGCTAATAAATTAATTAATTTTGAGTCTTATATACACAAGTAACAGTGATTGAGTTTTTCACTTTCTAATCTCTTACTCTGATATCAGAAATTCTGGGCATTAAATATATTTGTTGATTGAACTCTTATGTACTGGGAAAAGACAATCAAAGCTATAGCCAGAGGGTATGTTCTATTTTACTTCAAATGCTTTGAGCCTTCCATTAGGTTAATGCAGGCAGTAGTTGAAATGATGTTCCCCAATGTTTGAAGCAGTCATTGAGTTTTACGTGAGTGTAAATATACATGATGCAAAGACTGTTCAAGATGAGAGATAGAAAACAGAGTGCATACTCCCAAGTTCAGTGAGTGAACTCATCATGTCTGGATGTTTGCAACAAGCATGGCTGTCTGTAATAATTATTCCAAATTAAATATCTACGAGAAAGTTACTAGTTGGTTTCCTATACCTACTTCAAGATCTGTGTTGAGCTATTTCTATCCACTCACTCATTAGGTAAATTATAAAGAAACAGCAGAAAGTTAACCTGGATCTTTTATCTCATAATTGGAAATTGTTCTATTTCTTCCATCACCGAGCATAAATTTTCAGATAAAACTTTGAACATTATATCATGATTATGGTTTTAATCTGTTAAAAAATGCCTATTTTCTGTCTTGATTCCCACTTCTCAAGACACCCTGAAATGGCCAGAACCACCTGTGAGGTTAGGATAGACTGGGGACCCATCAGTACTTTGTAATTCTCCATTTTCCTAGAGACAGTTGTAGTGTTCTTTGTCTTGGGGTTCACAGCTCTAAACCACACTCTGGATAGTCTGATGATCATCTGTCTAAACCACTTTACTGGTCCACATTCTGACAGGAAAAAATCCTGCTGTTTTAACAGTTTATTCCTAATCCCTTACACAAAAGAGGGGTCAAGATCTATACCCAAATATTGCAATACTGGTGCATGATAATCCCAGACTAGTCTTGAGTAATAGGACCATTTAGTTTAGTAACTAAGAACAAGCTACTTTCATGGAGATAATGTCACTTGTTACCTGTGTAATTGGTTATTCCTTTGACTATCATCAGCGGGCTGGAGTCATACATATTAACTACTGAGCAAGTTGCACATATGAGCTCTTTATTCTAAAGTTTTTGATCAATGAAATAACAGAAGAACTTTTAATTTTCCCTTTAGCAACCCAAATATATTCGCATTATAAGTGGAAAGATATTAGACTTTTAATAATTCAAACTTTTTGAATATTATTAAGTCCTATAAAGCAATTTTGGCTGCCAACTTTTCATTTCTTATCTAATATTCACTTGAAATTTGGAGCAACTAGATGTATGTCTTCTCTTGTTTATATACATTTTGGTATTTATGTAAATATATGTAAGTAGGAAAATGATTAAAATATATTACAAGAAGGTTATTAGAATACTAAGGCAGCTAATGCTATTTTTGGAAACCACTTCAAAGAATATGGATTTGTTTAAAATAAAAGCTATATACGATCATCAGTCCTAAGAGAGATTGGCAGTGTGCTATTGTGAAACTTTTACTGTAGAGACCACCTACAAAATAGTGTCCTTGTGAAGGATTCCAGCAAATGTCATTAAAATCATATTAAATATTTATGTTTCAGTTAGTGTTCAACCTTCCTTGCTTCTCAAGAATTTCCTGTATTAAAAAGACTACTGCCTGAGGAAATTCTTCATTTTCAGGCAAATGGAGAAATGTGGTCCTCTTGGTCTGATCAAATGTTTGAAGTAAAATAGGGCATGGTGGCTCATGCCTACAGTTCTAGCACTGAGGAAGGTGAAGCAAGAGGATTACTGATAATTTCTTCTAGGTCATCCTTGGCTACTCAGTGAGTTCAAGGCTGGCCTGAGCTGCTCAGTGAAAATCGATCAGTAAATCAAACAAAAATGTTGCAAAAAACTGTAACTGCTTTGTCTTCTTCTTTCGTCTTTTTGAGACAGGGTCTCCATGTAGCCCCAGCTGTCCTGGAACTCACTATGTAGACCAGGCTGTCCTTGAACTCACAAAGATCCACCTGCCTCCTAAGTGCTGGATTAAAGGTGTTCACCACCACCCCGGCTTGCACTGTCTTCTTCAAGGTAGAGTCAGACTGGAGAAAAGTTGAACTCCTTTTAGGGGTCAACCGTTCCTAAGTTTTTAAACTAATGAAATTACCTGTTGCATTGTCACTGTGAGTTACTTTTTACATATAATGTGGCTAATATCATCCTCAGGAATACTATGTTAAATAGCTTCATTGTCAATTTTACATACCAGGGAAGAGGGAACCTCAAATGGGGAATTTCCTTAATCATATTGATCTGGGGACATGTCTGTACAGCATATTCTTGATTGTTGAGTGATGTGGAAAAGCACAGCCCAGTGTGGGTAGTGTCACTCCTGAACAGGTGGTCCTGGTTTGGATAAGAAAGTAGTAGACTGAGCACAGGTCAGAGGAACAAGCCAGTAAGCAGTGTTCCTCTGTGTTCTCAGCTTCAGCTCCTGCCTCCAGGTTCCTGACCTAAGTTCCTGCCTTGACTTTCCTCAAAGATGGACTACAGTACGGAAGTACAAGCCAAATAAACCCTTTTCTCTCCAGGTCGGTTTCAATCAGTGTTTTATCACAGAAATAAAGGCAAACTACAACAAATATTTTGAAAATTAATTGAAACAATTTGGAATGGAATCCTTTCAATATGCAAAGTTCTACATAAGTATGTGTTCCTTGACCCTGGTAAATCTTCAGTGACGGTGTATTTATGTACAGTATTTCCTATGTGACAACTGCTGGAGGTGCAAGATAGTTAAACAAATTAGTTTCAGATATAGATTTCTATACAACTATCAATAGCATTTGATTTAATGTTTTTGAAAACTATATCAGGGATCAGCACATTTGTTTATTGTATAAGCTGATATTTTTTCTTTTAAAAATTCTCACAAAATTCTTTATAAAGTGATATGTTGTTGAGTACAGAGAGAGAGAAAGAGAGAGAGAGAGATTTTCTCTATTTGTATGTTGTCTTTATGATATGTGAGTGAAGTGAACACAAGTATAGGTGCTTGTGTGTGCACGTGCGTGTGTGTGTGTGCACGCATGTGTGTGTCTGTGTGTGTGTGTCTAGGCCATAGGTTGGTGTCAGGGGTTCCTCAGTGACTTAATTTTATTTTCTTGGGACAGTCTCTTGTTGAACCTGGAATTTGCAAATTAGCTAGACTGGATGACCAGCAAGGCCTAGAGAGCTCCCTCTCTCTGCTTCCTCAGTGCTGGGATTACAGATACATTTTTGTGTGGGTGTTGGTAGTCCAAACACATTCTTCAAGCTTTCACAGCAAGCACTAACCAACTGAGCCATCAATCCATCCCCTATAGTCATTTACTTGATGTAGAATCTTTAATTTCAGTAGTAAATGTAGTCAAAATCTTTTCATCTGTGTTTCATTAAATGAATTCAATGTACATAATGAAACAATTACAAATCAAGAAGATTGATTAACAGTAATTAGCTTGGTCCTCTACCTTTGCCAAAGGACAATGCTTATGACTGAGTTGCTGATTTTATTTTAAAATATATGCCTAACCTTATGACCATTACTTGGCAGAAGGTTAATAATTTTAACAGATACTGGCTTTGCCCTCAATGAATTTCCTACTACATCCCTTTCCCTACCTCGTGTTTTTCAGCAGAATCCTGAAGTCTACTAGTATGAAAACTTTCTCTGACTCAGTGCTACTTTCTGGCCTTGGAAGCAGGCTTTCATGTATGCAAAATTAAAGAAAAGTGCACAAGATTCCATACTCTCCAAAGCAGCACTTAATCAATAATGTATTAAAAACTGATAAATACTCATTTCCCCAGACCTTCCAGTGAGATAAGTATCATTCTACACTGTCACCTAGTGATCCCCAGAGGGACTAAGTTTGACTAGACCATACTGTTAGGGTTCCAAATAGCAGCTCCCCCCTCCCCAACAGGGACCTACAAACTCTGCTGAGAAGCAGCCTGCCTTTCCTCTGACCTCCAAAGATAAGATAAGCAGAGTTCCTCTTATCTTAAGAGGAAAAAGAAAACACTTCCACACCCTAATCCTACCTGCTTCCCTCTCCCTGATTTCTCCCCCAAACATTCCCCCCTTCCACACCCTAAAGCTCCCATATGTAAAGTCCCAGCTCACAACCCGTTAGCGGACATCTTTCCCGGACATCCTTCACTGACATCCTTCCCTTCCCTTCCCTTCCCTTCCCTTCCCTTCCCTTCCCCCTTCCACAGCTCCCATATGTAAAGTCCCAGCTCACAACCCGTTAGCGGACATCTTTCCCGGACATCCTTCACTGACATCCTTCCCTTCCCTTCCCTGCTGCTCTCTCCAACATTCTCTCAACCTATCACATACCACTAATGGCTATGATCACAAAACCTGCCTAGGTTCATTCTCTGAGTCATCACAAACCTGCCTAGGTTCACTCTCTGAGTCATCTCAACCAGAGGACTTACATGACATGGCACTACAAATAGATCTCTAGTCTTTTTAGGAGAGGGGACTTAAACATACAACAATATTTCATAAGAAAGTTAACGCATCCATGGAGGCATGCCTTCATAGTATATGTATACAGCTTAGACTCTGCTTTTGTGGTTCAACAAAGGAGTAATTCAACTTTTCTCAAGCTACTTTGTGACAACTATTGTAAAAGGGATTTGAAATAACAGTTGGGGGAAGTGAATCATCTTTTAAAGATGGAACTTATTACTATGTCTGCAGAAATTTTTTTAAATATAAGTAATAAAGTAGGGCGAAAACCCACTGGACTAAGAACTCTTTGCAACTGAAAGGTTGGCCCCTCCACTTAAGAGACCAAAGGAAATGTTCCTTGAAAGTCTCTACTGCTAAAGGTTATTCTATTATCTGCTTTGTTTTAAAAGTTCTTACAGTTGGTATCATGGTACTCCACCTGCAAATGGTAGCTCTGAGGGGCACACTGAATACTGTGATACACATCCTAGAAATGCAACACATGAGCTCAGAAGTCTAGAGGGTCTTAATTAACCATGAGTTGCCCCATGAAGTCCTGTGGTATCCCTGTCCTGCCTTGGGATGTAGGCTACACAAAGGGAAGTCTCAACTGCTGCCAGCAGGCAGAATATGCAGGCTTCCAAAGGAACAATTAGTCCTTTGAGGTCTAATTCGAAGGGTGCTTTAGGGGGCTATTCTCCTTGAGTGAATGCAAGTATGAGTGCTCAAAGAAGGGAGATTAGCCCCAGAAGACAGAGAAGCAACTTAAACCCTTATTTTGATTTGAATTGGAAGTAAATAAAGTGCTTAGTGTTCAGTTAATGTAGTGAAGTTAACAGGCCAGAAGGAATGGAGACTACCTTCCTGTGTGCAAGGGAGCCCCTGGGGGCAGTCAGCACCTGGTAACCTCCAGGGATAGAGCTGAAACACAGGAGGCCATTTTTCACACTCCAGAGATTTTAGGATTTTTAGAAAATGTGGTATCAATGTAGTTAAATCTTCCAAGAACCAATAAAATTGCCCCTTGCTTTCTCTGTCCTCTATTACAAGTAATTGCTATTCATCTTGTTATGGATATCTTGAAAGTAGTCACAGGGTACTCGGAGTGCCTGGGGGATGAAAAGTTTGAGGCAAAGAATATAACTGTATATCATTGGCATTCATGAGAAAATTCACATTAGATATTTGAAAGGCAGGTCCCCAGTAGGCAATAGAGAAACCATGAACAATATTATGCCAAAAATATCACTCTGGCCAGGACTGCAGGGAGTTTACGTCAGATAGAGTGAAGGAAAGTGATTTAGAAGGAAAAGATGTATGTGAATTTCTATATGCATTTAATTGATTTATATGCATACATCCTCTGAAAAGCTAAGTGTTCTGGGAATTGACAGGCAGGTTAGGCCTGATGTTTTTGAAATATGCAGCTGTGATTATATTTTACTCTAAAACCTCCAAGTAACATATTGCAGTGTGATCAATAAGTTTTCAAACATATATTTTCATGTTTACAACCAAGAAGCTCAAACATGGGCCAGGTGGCTAAGTTTAGGGACATTAGCCTTCTACTGACAACAAAATGGGTTGTAGCCAAGTGTCCTTTGCATTTGAGTCTTAAGATAATGACACTGGAGCTTCATGTATGGATTAATAATCTTTCTGAGAAATTAGAAATGAGTTGAAGGTGTGTCAGGCATAGAGAACAAAAATATCTGTACTCATGTACAGTTTCACAATAGAGAATTGTTCATAGAAGTGTGTAATGCTTAGATTTTGTCACTGTGAAATCATTATGCATTATGGAATTTTCTTAATTTTTGAGATTTTCTTATAGTATAATTTGATGGTATTTGGATCACCTCTCCTATCCAAACCAAACTTTCCCTTATTGTTCTAAGTCATCCTTGATAAAGGAATTTGCATTGTGATTTTGTTATATCCTAATATTTAATTTTGGTAACCATTCATTCATTCATTTGTTCACCAAACATGGGCTTCTCTGCCTAAAATACAGACCTACTCAGCTTGAATTGCTCCTAATAAGTAAACAGATAAAGAAAATGTGGCATATGGTAGTATACCCCTATAATCATAGCTGCATAGGAGACAGAAGCAGGAAGATCACAAGTTCAAGAGGCCCTGTCTCAAAATAAAATATTCAAAATGGGCTAACAATGTTACTCATTGGTTGCAAACTTGTGTAGCATGCATGGGGCCCTGGGATGAGGCCCTGGGTTTTCTCTCCAATACTGCAAGGAATTAAAAAAAAAAGAAAGAAAGCCGGGCATGGTGGCGCATGCCTTTAATCCCAGCATTCAGGAAGCAGAGACAGATGGATTTCTGAGTTCAAGGCCAGCTGGTCTACATAGTGAGTTTGAGGCCAGCTGGAGCTAAAAAAGAAAAGAACGAAAGCAAAGGGAAATATAATACATATATGAGTCTATAGGATATATATACATATACATATATATCCTCTAAATATCCTCTAAAGTCTAACTGGTGTCTCCAACGTTCCACAAGGGAACATTATTTTAACTAGCTTTCTACTAATAATTACACTAATAAATTGACTTCTAATAACATTGTTATGCCCATGGATTAAGGCATCTCTCAACTATGAACTGAGAAGTTAACTTCTTCAGCAGATGGTGATCAACACAGAAACATTCAACTGGCCAGTGTGCAGAGAACAAGTGGCTACAGAGTGCTTATCCCTAAATAGGACACCTATTTCAAACTTCTGGCTCCCAAGGTTCAGGGATCATGGCAGAAGGAGCAGAAAGTGTGAGAGCCAGAGGTGGTGGATGACCACAAGGAAGCAAAGCTTTTCAGACAGATGGTTAGTTACCCATCTGATCTCACAGCAGTGTACAAGTCCTATGTAAACTCAAACTAGACAAAATTCCAGCATAGATATGGGGAAGTAGGTAAGAAATCCCAACACAAAGAACCATTGTGAGCAGATGGCTGCTGAGAGGAGGACAGACCATCTCTGTCAAGGGTAGTCTCTTGTTAGGTTAGCCAGGCTCCAGGATGGCCTCTTTTCTTTTGGTATTCTTTTATAAAACATTAGTGTGCAGCTCAGTCACTAAATATGATTCCTCATTCAATCCAGAGATACAATAGACATAAGATATATGAGGCTGTAAGTAGATATTCTCTCCAAGATAATGATAGGATATGTATTATAGTAAATGCAGAAAGAGTCATTTATTATCCTCATTAAAAATTATGTAGTATGCATAATGATGTGTCCTGTACTCATATGCAGTGTGTAGCATGGTAGTTTGTTCACATCAACATCACCACAAAATCGTGGGTTACTCATTCTACAATGAAATTATGATAGTTATGATGTTGCTAGGTGATAAAAAGATTTAGCTTTATCATAATTTTATAGGAAATCTGTTGCATAGGCTGACAGTCATTCAAGAAGAAAACATTCTGCAGAGCATGACTCGTGTGTGTGTGTGTGTGTGTGTGTGTGTGTGTGTGTGTGTATGTGTAGAAGCACTATCTTTGCTTGCTGTCATTTCAGTGCAGAAAGAGTTCTTCATTCACGTGTTTTACTATCCTAAACCTTTTGTATTATACTTTAAAGTAGCAAGCCAAGGTTAAGTATACATTTTTCTTTTCCTTATTTATATTAAAGGCTATTATATCACCTTTCAGGAGAATGTGACAAATTTTATCAAGAATACAAAAAGAACAATCATTCAAGTTGTTCAAGTTGTTATTTCTACTTGAAGGCTTTTCCTATAACATCCTAGAAATACACTTAAGGAACTCAAGAGTAACAACCAATCACCTAGCCATCCATTGAATTTTTATAGCTTAATATCTCCTGTGTACAGGATACATGCACACAGAAGATCCCCAAAAAAAACGCCATACAAACTATAATCAGAAAATTATGCAGGCTATGAATCTGTCATTCATTCTGTTATTAAAAGTATCTTGATTCAGTGAAGGTGTAAGGAAATCCTTCACAGAATAAGAATACTGACTCAGGGGAGTCTGATGAAATTACAAATTCCAGAAAGACGGACCAAAATATTCCAAAACAGAAGTGTCCTTAAAACAGTCTGTTCTTTTATACTACCTTGTTTTGTACTTAATAATAGCAAAGATAATGTTAACAGTAATAAATGTAGGTATTGTTTATTGAACCCTGAATTCATTTGATACAGGTTTATGTAACATAGATAAACCAAATTATTTTTACCTCAAATGTGACCTGTAGCTACATTTTACTAATGAGAAAACAAAGTTGCTCAACTTAATGAAGTTAACTGTACAAAGCCCTTCATCTATGTACAAAGATATGTATTAATAAAAACTAAAACATGCCTTTTAATGAAAAATAAACTTAAGGAGCTTGACTATGACCCCTCCTCTTGGGATGTCCTGAGAGCCACAGTCATCAGCTCATGTCCCCTTCTTTTTCCCTCTGGATGGAGTGGGTTAAAAATGTCAATGCCATCTTGCTCAAGAGCTTAGGGTCATAGTGGGCATCTTCCTATTTGCATGGTCAATTGCATATGTTGATTGTAACTCTGCCACGGTTTGGCTCTCTATATACACATACACCCACCCCCACCCCCACATACCTATAGAAACACAGATGTTTGCTTATATTCTTTCTTTTAACAGATTTTCTTTTCTTTAGCAGACTAAAGGAAAGACAACCTTTGGAGCAACACTCCACCCTTGATATCAACCAGCCTCTTAACTTCAAGGGTGTCTTCTCAGCACCTCCTTCCTGCTTAATCTACCACTTGTGCTGAAAGCCAATTAAAGGTTTTCTGAGACTGATCCAAGTCCATACAGACTGGTAGCTGATAACAATTACATCCTCTCAGTAATGTAGGAATTTTTATGGGTTTTACAGCATCATTTTCGACAGGCAACTACATTTTCCTCCAGAGGTCACTCTTATTTTGGTGAGGTCAGGACTGGCAATGGGAGCACCTATCAGGGGAAAGGTTGATAGAAGATAAGGTAAAAGGTCCAGTTGTCCAGGGGCAGAGGGTCATGAACCTTAGCCAACAGGGATGAGATGTAATCAGTGCACATCCTACTGTTAGTTATTTGTGATTTATTTTTCTTTTCCTTCCCCTAATGCATAGCTTTAAAAGAAAGTATATATTTTTTTCTCAGAAGAGGCCTTTCTTTCAGCTATATGGCTTTGTATACCCATGGGTACACACACACACACACACACACACACACACATACGTATTCAATATTCATTTTCATATAGATCAGAAAATTCACTTCTCTGTTTCTCAAAGCAGGAATGAAGCTGTTGTTCTATATGTAATCTTGTGTTTTGCATATCATTTTCTGACCTGCTGTCTTATTTGTGTCCTAAAACCACTCTTGGGGATCTACCTGGACACCATCTATGATAGCTTTGCACCAGTTCAAAAAATTCTTATAGAAGGAGCTTTCATTTTCAACACTTGTAGAAAGAGACATTTCTTCTTAAGTTGATAGAGTTTGCTTTGGGTAAATTGCAGATTCTGTAAGACTGGCCCATGTGTAAGTAAGCCCAGGCTTTGGATTTAGATGGCACTGGTCAACGAGAATTAAATTTTTGGCTACTTTATGACTGTGTACTGCTCCCCTACTTTAGTTTCCTTGTTTGTAAAAATGAAGGTAATTTTATATACCTCATGTGACTATACACTCCCTACACTGCATTCAATATTTTTCATCCTATTTTTAACATATATTTTATTGAATTTTTGTATATTTTATTCCATACATCTTAATGATATTTAGAACTCTTCCCCCAGCCACATACTCCATACCCTTCACCAGATTTTATTCGTTCTGTCATATGTGTTAGGACCTATCGAATCAAGCTCTTGTACCCAGATGTCCCTCAGTGCAAGTTCATCCACTAGAGTCTAGTCAGCCTATCTAGAGTCACTCCTTTAAAAAGATCAACTCTCCTTTACCCAGCAATTATCAATTGCCAATAGCTCCTCGGCTAAGGTTGGGGCCTGTTGCCCATTTCCCCAGTTCTATGATGGACTTTTATCTAATGAGTTTCTCCTATTGTAAACCTCACCCACGAATGGCTCAGGGACCATTGCAGAAGGGGGTCAGAAAGATTGTAAAAACCAGAGTTGGTCCATGAACATAAGGAAACAGTCTTCTAGGCCTCCAGGAACTTGCTTATATGAACTTTCAGCAAGTGGTAACATTGTGCACAAAACTCATCCCACTTATTTTATTCCTTAATGAAAATCTAAAAGACTACTTTCAGAAGTCTCGTCTATCTGATGCATGTCGGAGATGACAGACACACTACCTTCAGAGACAGGACATGAACTATGAGGACTGAGATGGACTATGTGCTCAGAAGTGGCTGTTCCATAAGTCTACAGAAAGTGTTAAAGGGCCAGTGAACAACTTGTTTCAGTTTCTGGATTTATTTACTTTTTATTTATTTATTTATTTATTTATTATTTATTTAATGTATATATGTGTGAGCCTACAGGAGTGTATATACACCATATGTGTATAGGAGAACATAGAGGCCAGACTGGGGAGTTAGATCCTTTGGAACTGTAGTTATATGTGGTTGTGAGTCCCATGTGGGTGCTGGAAACCCAACGTGGGTCCTCTACAGTGAATACTCTTAACCACTATACCAGCATTCTCTACAGCCTCTTGTTTGTTTGTTTGTTTGATTGATTGATTATTTGTTTTCTGAGTCTAGTGATATAGCCCAGGTTACCCTCTTGCTCGTCATTCTGCTTCAGTCTCTTAGTTCCAGGAATTACAGGCATGTACCACCCAATTTTGACCAGTCACTCTCAGTGTTCGCATAATTTTGTCTCTATTTTCACACTGGATATTTGGACCCAGAAATGCCAAATCATATGATATTTAAAGAGAGGCCAGTGTATTCATGTTTTTGTGAGGTTTCCCAGTTTTTACCCTTCTGGGTTAACCTAATTCTTGAACTAGCCATTAAAGATCCCCAGTTCAAAAAATTTCCAGCTTGCTGCTTTTAATAAACATAAAAAGCTCCTGGTTTATAAAGAATAATGTGGTCATTCAGTTTAAATTTTTACTTGATTAGAAATCTCTTCACTACATTACAGACGGATTCCCTTTTCATACCCTTACCATGGAGTGCTGGATATTTTATAGAGTAAGCATTGCCTTTTTACTTTTGGTATTTATGCACTCATTCAATTTCCTACAAATCTTATGAATAGATGCTGCTTTTTCTGATGAAGTTATCATAAGACCCAGATCCATGAAGTCTAATTGACTTTATGTAGGAATCTAGAGCTGCTAATATGTATACATTTTGAGACTGGAATCCCAGAATGTCTAGTTTTCATAGCTAGTTCACCTGAGGAGTAGCTAAACAATTGTACTTGTTAAAATGTTCAAGGCTGATATTAAGCTGAAATTTGCTGCTCTGAAATGGCCACCCTTTGGTCTCAGTTCTGCTCCTCTGAGACACAAATAATAAGTTTAATCCTTCTTCCACAAGACAGCCCTTCAAATATTTGAAGATGGCTCTCCTCTGCCTGCTAAATCCTCTCCTCCCCAGGCTAAACATTCTCATTTCTTTCCGCTGACCCTCATAACTCACAGCTCCCAGCCACTTCATCATCCTCATGCTTCCTCCCAGGAGAGTGTTTCAATTTGTCAAAGTTCTTAAACCATGATGTTTAGGAGAGAATACAAGCCTGGTAAGTGATTCCAAAAGTGGAGGTAAGGATGGTGTTTGCACCTCACTTCTCTGGGCCACCATTCTTCCATTAATGAGTTTTGGGAGGTCTTTCAAAAGGCAAGCCAACAATGAATATTGACCTAACCTCATTCTATATAATGATTATTATTATTATTGTTGTTGTTGTTGTTGTTGGAATTGAGATCAACAACATTTCCCCAACCTATTCTACTCTGAGTAAATTTAAATAACCCAATTTCTGAAACCTAATTATAAGACTTACTAATAATCCTACTAAATACCACCTGAGTAGATTTGTTTACAGTTCAATGTCTACTGATCTATAGTCTTTTTATTTTTTTCTTAAACATAAAAGAAGTAAAAAGTTATTTTCATTTACAAGCTGACATTATTCCCCACAGAAGTCTTTCCATACCTTCCCACAAAAGAAACGAAGTGTTCTTCAAACATACATCTCTTAATAGGATCTTGCTATAAATATTCTTATTTATGCATGTTCTAATTAGAATTAATGAGGAAACCATAAAACTAAAAAGAAAATAAACATCTGCTTCCTTTTTTAGCTAAATTTAGATGTTATATACATATATACACATATATGCATATAAGTAATAGTTTCAGTACAGGTATTTCTGATTTATGCCATCTGATACACAATGTCTCTTTTTTCTGCCAATCCAAAGTTTAATCAAATATTCAGTATGGTTAAGGTAAGAACTTATCACTAGAAACAGTTTCCAGACCAACATTTACTAGAGGGATTTGAAACCAGTGGTCATGGAATAATTTTCTTTCACCTGTGTTTTGTATTTATGATTTTATTTAAATGCAAGCATTTCCATTTATTTGACTGTCTGCTTTTGCTTGTTTTTTTTTTTTTTTTTTTTTAGTTGTTTCCTAAGACAAGTTCTCCTACAGTCCAAGCTGTCCTTGAGCTTTGTAGCCAAGGATGCCCTTGAACTTCTGTGTTTTGTTCTATAGCAATTCAGTAATGGCAACAGAGATCAAGTGACCTCAAATGCTGAAAAAGTTACTTTACAGAAAAAAGTTCCAACCTCCATTCAACTTTAATAAGTAGTCCATGCATTTGATTTTCTGATTCATTATTGAGAAACAAAATTATCCTATTTTCTTGTCTCTGTATTAAACAATACACAATATCACATGAGCTACTTGTTTCAAGAAATACTATCTTTTAGAATCAAAACATAATTTTCAGACCAAAACTGAGATCTGCACTGTTTCTTCACTGTGCACTGTGCACTCTAGTTTCATGAGATTTCCCCAGTCATAGCCAGTAATTCATTTTACAAAAACAAGATGGAAAACAAAAATCTTACATCCTAAGAAATAAACTGTATAAATATCATATGTTCTCTTCTCCATGTAAGATGGCACTAGAATCTGCCAAGCTTAGTTGTCCGCGACTGTAATGTATCTAGTAAGCTTAGATGGGCCAGTATCTCTTCTTACCTTACCTTTTATAAATGGGGCAATAGCATTACAATCCAAATGATAGCTATATCCGTCACCTTTGTTCTCCTTTTCTGGTTAACATGAACACCAAGGAAATTGTAAGATGTAATTACCTGCAATTTGCAAATGGAAATATAGGCACAGAGAGAATCTTCAGCTGAGCTTAGGAGATATCTCCACTGTCACATTTCAAGGGGAGCATAATGTAAGGTATAACCCTCTGTGAGGGATTTGACTTCCTGGGTCTTATCCTTAGTCCTAAAGTGAATTGTGGCAGACATTGATATCTGGGAGTCTGTTTCCTCAGCTACGAAAGCAAAGTGTCAGCTCCTTTCATCTATATGTCCAAGTGTCTTTCAGTTCTGAAATTCAGTGTATCAGCAGTTTCCAAGCCAATTTCTTCACATTGGCCCCTTTTATCAAGAATCCATGGCCTCAGAGAAAATGACTCTGAGCTTCTGAATGTGACTCTGTTGACAAATTGGTTATATTCAAGTTTGCTGTCTGATTTAAAAAAAAAAATTTCGTTGGGTGTAATCTCAGCACTTGGGAGACTCAGGCAGGGTTTATGGAGTCAAAACTAACCAGCCTATGCTACAAAGCAAGACCCTGGCACAGAAATAACAACAACAACAATAATAATAAATAATAATAAAAGTGAAAAAATAAATATAAAATAAAACGTAGAAACATTT
The DNA here is from genome assembly GCF_000622305.1 of Nannospalax galili. NCBI lineage: Eukaryota > Metazoa > Chordata > Mammalia > Rodentia > Spalacidae > Nannospalax > Nannospalax galili. The sequence goes on from NW_008359075.1 coordinate 1,507,942, forward strand.
TCTTTCCATCACAAAGGCATTTGCATTCATTTCATACCATCAACAACTTAAACTTCAATTGTGGCTTAGAAAATGAGAAGCAGTGCTTTTTCTATGACCATATTCAACATGCTGCACTATCTGCCACTTTATCAACTCTTGTGATTACCTACTCTGAGAACTTGGCATAACAATTATCATAAATGATAGCTTTATATTCTGAAAACAAAGACTATGGTGGCATAATTTATCTTTCCACTTTGTCTGACTTAATGGCAGTTACCGTTTACTAGTTAGAACCAGATTTCTTTTAGATCATAAATATTTCAGCTTTAAATTTATTTTGATTTAAGATGATAGCAAATGACTCCATAAATGTAGAGCTTGAAAATCTGATGTATAAAATTATTAAGAACTTTCTGTTAGCTGCTGGCCATAGATTTTTCTTAGACCAAAATAAAACAGTGGAGCCATATGAAGAAAGTAAATTCTGGACTTTTAATTTATCTGATGCAGTTAATTGACTGGTCAATTAAAAACAAAAGGGCAATTAGCAATGAGTACATTTGTTCTAATGATGAACATGCCATCTGAAAATGGAAAAATTATTAAGAACTTTCTGTTAGCTGCTGGCCATAGATTTTTCTTAGACCAAAATAAAACAGTGGAGCCATATGAAGAAAGTAAATTCTGGACTTTTAATTTATCTGATGCAGTTAATTGACTGGTCAATTAAAAACAAAAGGGCAATTAGCAATGAGTACATTTGTTCTAATGATGAACATGCCATCTGAAAATGGATCTTGATCTCTGCTAGGAAATTTTTTAATGTCAAGCAATGCTGCTATAAATAGAGGAAGAATAAAAGACATTTGCCATCATGCTTTTACAACAATGGTTCCCTGAAAGACCAAAGTTATCCAAGTGAGACCTGGTTAGAGAGGGAAGTTGGCCAATATTTTGGAGAAAATTTCCTTCATTTGGTCATTCTACTGCTGTGGAATTAGAGTAATAATTAAAACCATTTGTTAGTATTTTCAATTTTCTTAATACTAATGTGAAAAAAAACCCACATTTCAGATAGCACAGGAAAAGGTGGAATTTTTAATTGACTTAATGATTTTCATAAATAATATAAATTTAATCACATAGTTCTCCATCCAATGCCCAACCAGATGTCACTTGAAGTATCTAAAACTTCAAGAGCGTTTGTTGAAATTGTTGAACAACAAACAATGGTCTCATCTTCCCTGTCTCTTCCTATTACAAGCTCATGTTCTATCTCATCTTTGATATTTACCACAGCTTGTTAAGCATTGCTGTTAAGTACTGTCATAGCTTTAGCTGACAGCTTGGCACAAGCCTCGAGTTACCTGGGAAGAGAAATTCTCAACTGAAGAATTGCCCCCACCAAGCTGGCATGTAGGTATGTCTGTGGGGCATTTTCTTGATTGTTAATTGTAGAAGGGCCCAGCCAACTATAGGTGGTAACATTTCCAGGCAGGTGGACTTGAGCTGTATAAGAAAAGTGGGTGTGTAGGCCAGTGGAAAAAGCCAGTAACCATCGTTCCCCTCTGGTTTCTGCTTTAAGCTCCTGCCTTAAGACCCTGCCCTGGCTTCCCTGGATAAGGCACTATAACTTATAAGATGAAATAAACCCCTTCATTGCAAAGTTGCATACTAGAAGTACTGACAGAAACACTTTAGAGCTCCTTACCAAAGTTTATTTCTTTGAGCTATGATTATACACACCCATCCTGGCTTTTCTTCAAACAAATATTCTTGGTTCTCAGTGAAGAAAAAAAAAAAAAGCTGGAAAATTCTTTGTGAAAGATAGTGATGCCAACTTCCTTATTTTGATAACCCTCATAATCTTCCATGCGTGCTAGATATAGCAGGATTCCCTCAATGCCTTTATATCTAGTCAGTATTTGATCTCCATATTTATTCCTGGTTTATAGGCAATTTAGGGACCAATAGAAGTTTTTTTTAAGGGCAAAAAAGTAGATAATTTATTATTTCTAAAAAAAAATAAAAGTAATCATTATCAACCACCTAAAGAAAATCTTAGGATTGTCTGAGTTAAGTACAGTTTGCATTAGGTATGACCCCTTTGTCACAGCAGTAATTTCTTAATTATTCTCTCATCTGCTTCTAGGATTAGAGGTAGATCTAGTACACATGGTTAGAAGAGGTCATACAAAAGTAAGATTCACAGTCTGGAACTACTTGAATATTCAGAATCTATGTATTTTTTTTTCTTTACTTAGCATGTGGTACTATCTTCTTGCTCCTGAGTATGTATGTATGTGATTAAAGAAATACAATTCTATAATTTTTGTACTGCAGTCCTCCCTGCTAAAGGTATTTTAGAGTTTAGGGTACATTAGACCAGATATCACCAATGGAATTTCCATGCTTCAAAGCTATAAAAACGTCAGGCATATGGACAAACATTTAAGTATGCCTTTGTTGTCTTAGACTATGAATAAATAAATAGGTATAGTGGATTCCAGTTAAACTTTATACACAAAAATAGGCAGAAGGCTTAATGGACTCAGCAGCCAACTGGATGTTGACCTGTGTTAGTATTTAGCTTTTAGAAAGGCATATTAGGTACTTCGCATGTTGCTGTGACAAAATACTTTAACAGAGGAAGGAAGGAAGGAAGGAAGGAGGAAGGAAGGAGGAAGGAAGGAGGAAGGAAGGAGGAAGGAAGGAAGGAGGAAGGAAGGAAAGAGGGAGGGAGGGAAGGAAGGAAGGAAGGAGGGAAGGAAGGAGGAAGGAGGGAGGGAGGGAGGGAAGGAACTCACAGTTTGCAGGTACAGTCTGTCATGGTAGGAAGGTCCTTGCATCTGATACTTTAGACAGTTGATCACACAGCATCTGCATATGTGTTCAGTGGCTCAGACAGCAGAGAGATGAATGTCAGTGCTCAGCTGGATTTCCAGCCCCACCCCCCGCCTTTTTTTTCTTTGGTCTTTTTCAGACAGGGTCTCCCACCTGTCCTGGAACTCACTATGTAGACCAGGCTGGCCTTGAACTCACAGAGAGCCACCTGCCTCTGCCTTCCGAGTGCTGGGATTAAAGGTGTGTGCCACCACGCCCGGCCCGGATTTCCCCTTTTTATGAAGTCCAGGAAATGGTGCCATTGACATTTAGGTGGGTCTTCCCAACTCAGTTAACCTATCAACATCATCCTTCACAGACATGTCCAGAAGCTTGTCTCTTCAGTGATTTTGAATCCTGTAAAGCTGACAATCCATAATAACCTTCAGGAAGTTAATGTAGGATATACAGTGTGTGTGTGTGTGTGTGTGTGTGTGTGTGTGTGTGTGTGTGTGTGTATAAACACACACATATGAATATAGATCCAAAATTTCACACTATATATGTATATTATCAAATGAATATATATATAATAAAAATCCCATTATTGGCCAATATTTCCTTTTTAGCAGGAAAACATAAATGTCCATTCTAAATTGGAAAAACTGTTCTAAACTACCACACATTGATTTGGGACAGATTTTGCCACCAAACGTTCATGTGTAATTGAACTGTCAGATTTCTTTAACTGCAAGAAAGGGGTGTGCACCACTATATATTCTTTTTTTTTTTTTTTAACATGTTTGTAATTGTTGCTCCACGTTGAGAAATTCCATGAGAGAAAAAGTGAGTGAATACAGTCTAGGGGAGGCAGAGTTCACCCACTAATAATAGAACAATAACCTTGGCAGTTCGGTTATGATTCAAGATACCCACTACTTTGCTCCCAAATACTATTTAAAGGACTGCGTGACCTGTAACCCTCACCTGAAACAGAGTGCTGGCAATACATAAATAACTTCTTAGAGTCTCTAGAAATTGTTTTAAGTAAGGTTTGTGTAGTAACCTTCCTTTCTTTGTCCATTCTGCCTCAAGTAGTCTCCAGGTCCTTAGAACCTGTGATTCTTTTGCAGGTCACTGACCAACATGAATTTTACCAGCTGAGTATTTCTAGTCCAATATTCTATGAGAAAAAAAAAGTACCACATTTTTCTGATTCATATTTTTTTTCTTGATCCAGCATGCGTTCCTGTTCCTCAGGCAACGTAAACTTTTACAAACTGAACCTTTATAAAAGGCAAAAGATGTGTAAATATTCAGGCTGGCTTCATAGAACAGTGACAAATGAAATGTCTTTTAGGCTTTGCCCTCATTACCATATGCTGATAAGCAATCAGATGGGAAAAGACAGCATTTGCTGTGAAATTATGTACTGACTATGAATCAACCAACTCTAAAACAGATTGACAAAATTTAAAGGTATCTTCTATGTCAAACTCTTTCATTTTCAAAGGAGGTACCTTGCAGGTCATGACAGTAGACAGACCACCCATTGTCACTAAGCTAAGGTGGGAATCAAAATCTCTAGTTTCCCAGTTTAGGCTTTTGTGCCATGATGCTAGGTGATTCACTGCCAACTACACACCTAGCACATTCCACTAACAATTATGAGTTCTTTATTACTCACCACATCAAGCCCTTTGAGCAAGTACTATACATAGTAATTACCTTTAAGTGGAATTATGAAAACTGGCAGTATAATGGTGCCTTTGATAAGCACATACTTCAAGCATACATCACAGCAGATGGGGACTGCTCTTTGTGGAAAGTTGCTATAAATCAAGGTCATGAATGGAGATGCAAATGTGATTATTTTGGTTGAAGAAGACACCATATATTGCAAACAGGATTAGCCAGAATTATATTTAACTGGCTCACAAATTTTAGACTTTCATGAATGCAGGCATGGTTGGCTGTTTCAAGATTTTCTGTTTTCAGGTATTATTGTAGGCTCCTTAGATAGGAGGACAAATTTCCATGATTTGGGGACAAGAAAGTCAAAACTGTTCCTTACAGTTCCAGATGAAGGACGACCACATGGAGGATTATACTCAGGAGAAACAAAAAACACTAAAAAAATCAAGAAAGTAGAAGCATTGGAGGAAACTTACACATGCAAACAGACGGGTATCTAGATTATTCTGGCTTCCTGTGGATCATGTGTGTTGAATGATCTAATAGTTGAAGAAAGAAACAGCTGTTCCTGGGTGCTACACATTTGGGGGCAGGTTCTGGCAGCTGGATATATATCCACTATTGCATACTTAGAAACTAATAAGGGAAATATATGTTGCACAGGTTTAGCAAATATTCCTTAAATGAGAATTAGAGCTTTTAGCCGTAACTTCAAACTGAGTCATGATAACCCTTGGGGAAAAGTATTTCCTATCAGATCAAAAGACATATATTAACAATGTAGGGGAAATATCATGTCGTTTTCCTATTGGTGACTTCAAAGGGCCTGGAATTTCCTGTTTTTGGTCTCAGTGTTAAGGCATGTGCCTTTCTGTTTACAAAGTACTGTAACAAAAAGAATGGGTTCTAAGAGTGGACAGGCAGAGGGAATTCTGCTGCAACCAGATAGACTGAGGGGGGAATAATGAGATCCATTTCTCTAAAGAAACTCACAGAGCTTTAATGATGAGAAGAGTGCAAGAGTGTCAGGTAGGAAAAATAATGACTATCCATGAAATAAGAGGACTGTAGAATTTATCTTGCAAACTGTGACTTTGGGGTGAGGAAGCAATATTGACAATTCTGTCATGACATTTGAGTATTCAGATACTGTGAAGGGAAAATGGGGATGCAAGGGTGTGCTATATTTTGCAGTTTCTAAGGAGAGTATAGACTCAAGCAGGAAATTCTACCTGAATCAAATATCATATTTATAAAGTTAATGGATGGTGCAAAATGATTAGGGAGCAGACCTTCGCCATGGCACTAGACTAAATGGAAGAAGAAGGTTCCAAATTTATATTTAACTTTTCTAAAAAATATTCCAAGGAATTTGGTTGCTTGTGAGTTATAACTGGACACATTATTTGTTTCATAAAAAAACATTTAGAATTATTATACCAATGGGTAGCTTATTTATATATTTCTAGATTTAACTCCATCCCTAATTTCCTGGAGAGCAGGTACAGATGTAATTTAAACCATGATGATTCTTTCCTATGTAGAATCATCAATTAGCATCACTTTATTTAACACTCATACTGAAGGCCTAGAGGTCTTCTATATTTAAGCATCTTATTTTCTTGTTTTCAACCATAAACCCTTGTGCTTTTGAATACAAACTGGGCATTTTTCATGTTTTTGCCAGCTCAGCCTGTACCCTGGCACTGTTCCTTTCTCTTGTTTGTAGTTCTGGAATCATTCCCATCAGCCTTATGCCCCTCCTGAGCTCCGCTTTCCTAGTCCTTCATACATATGCTGCACCTGGTAAGGAACTCCAGCTCAGAAAGCCTGCAGAAAAATACACTGCACCAGATATTGTATTGCCGACTCTTAATAAGCATAATTATCCAGCTGTGTGTGCATCATATTCTTTTTGTTCTTGTTTCTATTTGTTTTGTTTTTGTGTTTGTATTGTTTTTGCTATTTTGTCAACCCAAGACAGACCTGAAGGAAAGAGAAAGAAATTTAGATTCATGGCTAACACTTTAATAACCAATATCTTAAAGAATACAAATAATAAACAACTAACAAATAAACCAAATATTTATTTAAATATTGTTTGAGGTCAATGAATGAAATGTATGAGTTAACTTAAATGTTAAGAAGTACTAGGCATAGAACTTGTAGTGTTAAATAAACTGGAACATTATTTTTATCTCAATTCTTATATTTTCTAATTTTGAAAGCACTTAAGTTTTATTTTTAAAAAGTATAATGTGGGCTGGAGAGATGGCCCAGTGGTTAAGAGCACTGACTGCTCTTGCAGAGGACCCAGGTTCGATTGCCAGCACCCACATGGCACCTACAAACCATCCTTAACTCCAGTTCCAGGGGAATTTGAAGCCCTCTTCTGACCTCTGTGGCATTACATGACATGGGTGCACTCACATACATGCAGGCAATATACTCATACACATAAAATAAAAATAATAAAATATTTTTAAAAAGTGTAATGTAATCACTTTTTCATTTAAGATGAAATAACAAGAGGCAGAAAGAATAAAAGACGTTTGAAATTTAAAGCTATATCGGGAAGGGGCTGGAGAAATCACTCAGGGGTTAAGAGCACTGGCTGCTCTTTCAGAGGACAAGGTTCCCAGCACCCACACTGCATATAACAACCATCCCTAACTCCAGTTCCAGAATCCAGTGCCCCCTTCTGGCCTCTGTTGTCATTACATGGCATGGGTGCACTTACATCCAGGCAAAACACTTACACACATAAAATAAAAATAAAAGTAAATAGATACATGGATAGATAGAAGATAGATAGATGATAGATGATAGATAGATAGATAGATAGATAGATAGATAGATAGATAAATGATAGATAGATGATTGATAGATAGATAGATAGATAGATAGATAGATAGATAGATAGATAGATAGGGATAGATGATAGATAGATAATAGATAGATAGATGATAGATAGATAGATAGATAGATAGATAGATAGATAGCACAAGGGCATAAACTTTAATCCTAGACTCGAGGGGCAGAAAAAAGCAGATCTCTGTGAGATGCACACTGGCCTGATTTATGTAGATAGCTCCATGCCAGCTGGGGCTAGAGGGAGGCCTTGTCTCAAACAAGCAGCAAATATAAAAAACAAAAAAGCAAAATACATTAAGAAATGATCAAAATTTCATTATTCATTTATTTCTTATTTAAAGTCAAAAGTACTTCCAAAAGTTATTTGGGCTTGAATTTAGGTCTACTGAGATGAAAGGTTCTAAAGCATATGGTCATTTGATATACACTAGTTTTATCAAATATAACTGAGGTGAATTTATTCTAAGGTTATTCTAAATTTTTGGGACTTTATCAGCATTTATAAAACTGTTATTAGATTTTTTTAAGTAAAGACCAAGTTAAGACTTTTTCTTGGTTTCATTTATCACCATATAGCTTAAATGTCAAAATAAATTAGAGACAATTATTTTGTAATCCCTTAGGAAAAGCATGTCTCCTATCTGAAAGATAATACCAGCAGCAATTGATTTATCACAGAAATTTTGTAGCACAATATTAGTTTTAGTTCTAGTATAAATAATTGTTAGCTGCTAGAAGAGAGTCAGTTTTCTTTAAGGGTGTGATGCCAGGTAGGTTTACCAGGCTCCAGGGGATGGACTCATACCCAGGAACATGTGGGGCAAACAAATTGGACTAAATAGGCCTTTGAGAAACTGTAAAAGAGGCCACGAGATGGGTGTGTGTGTGGAGTGGTGGTGAAGACAGGGGAAGGGGTGTGAATATGATCAAAATACACTGTAAGAAATTCCCAAAGAATTGGTACAAATCTAACAAGGAAAGGTAGTGATTCATAAGTATGTTTTCAATAATATTAATAAAAATGCTTAGAAAATACATGATTTCTATGAACCCACTGTTAATATATATGTTAGGATATAATGATTAAAAGTCAAAACCGCAAGCCAACATCACAATTGTGGAAGTTGAGTTAATGATTTTATACGTATTTAACTTTTCAATAACAACTGAACTTAAAATTCAGTTCATGGAAATTTTAATCCACATGATATCCATCGAACTGAGTTACATTCTAATTAATTGCGAACTATAAAAATATCATAGCAGATGATATACAGTTAATATGCGAACTGAAATTATGAAAACATGAACTCAAATGTTTGAAAGTTTTCAGAATATAAGTATTATAAAATATAGTCATTTATTTGTTTTTTGCTAATAATCTTTGAATACTAGAATCAATCAATGCTTAACAGTTAGTATATATGTTAAGACACTCATGTTTCTCAATTCTATTTCTTTCAGACTGCTAGGATACTAACTAGAAGATACAGTATTTTTTTTCCTGCTGATTGCATGGGAGAAATTTTTGACCTTACAACGTGGAGATGAGGTTGCTATGGAAACTGGTAATTCTGCTGCCACTCATAAACTCTTGTGCAGGTAATGTAATGTGCCCTATTATTATGAGTTTAGATTGATAAACATATTAGAATTGTATTTCTTCCTTAAGGTGGAATAACATTAAAAAATGTACAATGCATGTGTCATTTGACTAAGTTGTAAAGTTTTGAGGATAATCTCTACTTCAAATAGAGGAAAAGTTTAATTCTTAAATAAAATATTCTTTTAACCAGAAAGTAATGATTATATCTATCAATTT
>NW_008359075.1:1517506-1524828 GCF_000622305.1 Nannospalax galili
TTACATTATCAAAATATTAATTCATAATTTCATTTATAGTGGTCTTCATAAAGTAAAAATTAAAACATATAGTTATTCTCAAGTTTTTAATTTATTACAGCAAAAGAATGCTAAGGTGAAATACAGATAAAGGTGATGTGGAACGCTCTATCAAACCTGGAAATAATCTTAGAATTCTTTTTCTTTCCTTTTCTCTAACTAAAACTAGAGGAAAGATATGTATACTCTTTCATTCAACCTAACTCTAGTAGTGCCTATCTATTAATTTTGCTTTGTAACAAACCACTCTAAATCAGAGTAGACAAAAATAACAACCATCTATAGATATAACAGTTCTGTGGGATGGAGGTATACAATCGGCTCCACTGGACTGTGCTTCTGATTTTGCTCTGGTGTGTTGTGTCTGTGGTAAGTTAGAATCATTCGACTCATAACTATACTAGTAGAGTCTCAGCTGCAACAACTTTGCTGCGTTGTCTTTGATCATGTGATCTTTAAGCTCTTGTGAGTTGGGTGCTCAGAGTTTCAAGAGAACACGAAGAACACAGTTTCAGGACGCCAGGGCTTGGTACCAAAATGGACTCACTTCTGTGGTATCCTGAATACTACAAGTTTACTCAATCAGCCTAGACTTAAGGGATGTAGAATTGCCTCCATATTCTGACAAAGGAGCTTCAAAATAACAGTGTACAGAGCTGTGAGGGTAACAAAGGCAACGATTGTGGATGATTTTATAAATAGTTGAGCACAGTCTGTTAAGATCAGCCAGTTCTATTCATAATTGCCAAGCCTACCTGCCTACACAGTTTCAAAGCATAGGCATTTGATTAGTTCACATGACTGCCAGAGAAACTCTTTGGCCATTTTCAGTATGATTCATCCTACTTGTATAATGACAGGTACTACCCATGTCTCAAATGTTCATAACAAAGCAGTAATATCAATGGAGAAAATGCAAGAATAATCACAATAACTTATCATCCAAAAAACACTATAAATTATAAAAGGCTCAAATTAATTGAAATCTCAACATATGAAAAGCTACAAAGATGCTAAAATATGTAAAATTAAAACCAGGAGAATGAGAATACCTTACAAAATTATTCCAACCACTTGCGAATCCAACATTTCAAAGTACTACAGTCATATTTATTCAAAGTGCTCACATTGTTATGATTTATGTCAGTTCTACCTCTCTGCAAGAAAGATCTCAAGTTAAATAATAATGTGTTCTTTTATGTAATAAATTAGAAGACAGCAGAGTCATAAATGTGTCCCCAAATTATGCATGTTTGAAGAATTATTTGACTACCTTAAGTTTTAGTTTCCTGTCAAAATTCTACATTAACATTTTGCCCTTTAAAAGTGTCTATTGAATTAGCATAAGATCTCTGAAAGACCTTTGTGTTAAATTATAATAAATTATCATTCTCAGAACACATCAAATCTGAGAAATACTCTAGCTATTCTATTAAGTTTTATTTATACAGATTGGATGTGATTCAACATGTCTTTTACCTTATCCTAAGGGATAAATGATCATATGTCCTTGGTGCCTAGTTTCATTGTGAAAGAACAGATTGGGTCTATTTTTCCAAGCCATAGTTATTTAAATAAGATAGTATCAGCTAAGCATCTCCCCAAAGGCAAAGAAGGGGATGTTATTTTACCCAGGAAAGCATTGTTTTAAACCTGCATGCTTTGTTTGAGGTTTCATTGAGTTTCCCTTCTTGTGGGAATAATTAGAGAATTAGATTGGCTGATAAGAGAGTTCCATTTCTTTAATATTTGCAATACCTTTTTGTCCTTACATTTTCCTTTGATTCATTCTGAAAAGCATGTGAATCTTCCACAATTATTGAGGTTTCCCTTTCCCTTGCTATTATAATCCTTTAATATTTATATGTATATTTATATATGTGTGTAGGTATATATAATCCCCTTATATTCCAAATTAAAGCATTATTTTTTCCATCAATAACTTATCTGTTTTCTTTTGTTTAATGAACATTGCAACTTATCCTTACACCTGACTACAAATGTTAGCCTCTCTTGATTGAACCTGTTCAATGAATCATTTATTTAACTGGACATCATTGATCATGAAACATTTTTTAATTTTGGTTACAAAATGTTCTCCTGGTTTTTTGTTGTTGTTGTTGTTGTTGCTTTTTTTTTTTTTTTTTTTTTTGGTCTTTTTGAAGCAGGGTCTCCTTGTAGCCCCAGCTGTCCTGGAACCTACTATGTAGACCAGGCTGGCCTTGAACTCTCAGAGATCTGCCTGCCTCTACCTCCCAAGTGCAAAACTGTTCTCCTGTTTCAGTAATATTAGGAGAAATCTAAGGCCCATTTAATTAAGAAACACAATTGTTAAATATATACATTTAAATTATTTTGCTTATAAACATGAAAAGCTAAATAAAGGCTCCCAAAATATCTAGCGCCTTATTGCTTGGAAACAAAATGTTACATGAAATGTTAAAATTGATTTTGAAGGTCTGAGTAAGTTGGAGATCTTGAGATGAGGGTAATTATTCTGGACTATTCAAAGGAGAACTCTGAAGTGTCTTTATGGAAGGAAGGCAGAATCTGGAGTGTGAAGTGAGCAGAAAGATTTGCAAGTGTCATACTGCTGACATGAAGTATGGGATGAGGACCATGACACAAGGAACCCTGTGGTTCAAGCTGCAGAACCCAAGAAAGTCAAAGAAAAAGATTCCCCCGAAAATTCACAGAGGAGTATGTTCCTTCCAACCTCTTCTTTTTGGCCCTGTTAAAACCATTATAGACTTCTGGCCTCTAGAAATAAAGCAGAATCAGTATGTATTTTTAAAAAGCCATAAAAAACTAATAGAATATACTTCTCCCTCGCTCTACTTAAGCTTCCTAACTGCAGGGCTTATATTTTTCAGACATTTGGTGGGGGTCAATAGATGTTTGTTGAATACATTAATTAATTACTAAAAGTTGATGCTATTAGTACTGTTCACATCATCACAAATTAGAAGACTTTTAGCTATAGAATTTCCTCCTGGGAAACTTTAGTCTGCTCCATCCTTTTATTATTGCTCCTAGGTTATGCTACTTTGATTCTAAGATTTTAGAGAATTGTCCTAATAATATTTTAGAACTTTTAAAGTTATTTTTTATTTAAATATTGATAGTGGGACGAGAGGTTTTCATCTGTTTCTTTCTCTACTGTTTTTTCTATCAACTAGTAGATGGGCTCTTCACGCATACAACATGAACACGGCAGGGTGTTCAATTCAGCAGAGACAGATATATATTAGTATGTGCAATATACCACACACCGAGTTAGCTGTTTAGTGACCTTTAACAACAAGAAGGTATGATTCCTGCCCTCTTCTGCATGATGGTCTATAAAAGAAAAGCAGGAAGTATGCCAGAAATTGAAACAAAGTAGGAGTTGCTCTTTGAGTAGCAGAGTAAGCAACAGACAAAATGGAAACGATACAAGGGGACATTCTTTCTGTCCACTCTTCATTAATTTCTACTTCCTGGAAAGAGATATGATAATAATCATTTCCTGTGAGTCTTTGTGCATTGAATAGAGATCATAGAGTCTCGTGCATCATCCAGGCTCTTTCTTCCACCAACCTTTGTCCTAGTGCTAGGTTCAGAAGGTACTATATCTGTGCATATCCCTGAGTGTTTGCTAAGAAAAAATGGGTATGATGAAATAAACATAGAAGTCAGACAATCCACCCTGTGGGGTGTTAACTCTTCTTTTTTCCATGAAATAATAAGAGCTCAAGCCAAAACAAAGAGCTCCACAAATCCAATAATGTGCATTTTCCCTTCTCTTATCCCAATCTCTATTGAATTCTACCCCTTGAGACAGACAAGATTTTAAAAGCACAGACTAGAAAATTTTGTTTGCTTTAAATAACAGGAGATGCTAAGATTAGGTTAAAACTAGATCTCCACTGGGACCATACCTATTCACTATTGGAAATAAAAAACAAATAAAGCCATGACAAAAGTCAGAATATTTCCTAGAAGGAAAAAATACATCGGGAATTTTAATATACATTCTAGAGTTCATTTTTATATCAAAGTTAATCTACATGTCCTGGGGCAGGAAAAATGTGTATTAAAGGGACAATTCCTAGGACTACCCACATTAATAAATGGGAAAAATTTCAACTGTAAATCTTATTTATATTTTCTTTGTAAATAATGCACAGATAATTTTCATGAGGAAATTTCTCCTTCCTTCCTTCGTCCTCCTCCTCCTCCTCCTCTTCCTCCTCCTCTTCCTCCTCCTCCTCTTCCTCCTCCTCTTCCTCCTCCTCCTCCTCCTCTTCCTCCTCCTCCTCCTTTTCCTCCTCCTCCTCCTCTTCCTCTTCCTCTTCCTCCTCTTCCTCCTCCTCCTCTTCCTCCTACTTCTCTTCCTCCTCCTCTTCCTGTCCTCTTCCTCCTCCTCCTTCCCCTCCTCCTCGTCCTTCCCTTCTTCCTCCTCCTCCTCCTCTTCCTCCTCCTCGTCCTGTACTCCTTCCTATTTTACCTCTGGTCTTCTACCTTTACCTCTTTCTCTTCCTCTTTCTCCTTCTTGCTATAGTACCAAAAAACTATGTGACTGGATCAACTCCATATGGGTATAAGGCAGAAACTTATGAGCTATGATGAATCAGATTTGTTGATGCTAGATTAACACATATATGAGTCTAAAATTTCTGGAAGTAATTAGGCACTACATTTTCTAAATGTGAGAAAATAACACATATATTAAATATTTCATTCCATGAAAGTTACTACTTTAGTATGTGATATAGTTTACAACTTAAATGTCCCTCTAATGTCAATGTAGGTAAGACTTGTCTCCATCTTGGTGCTAGTGGGAGAAGGGTAAACCTTATAGAAGTGGGATCCAGTAAGAGTCATATAGGTCACTGGGAGGCCCGCTCTGGAAGAAGATTGAAAAATTCACCATTGCTCCTCTTTCAAATTTTATATCCTGGTCTTGAGATGGCAAGTTTTACACTACCCTGAGCTGCTGTGTTCATTACCTCACAGACAGAAGGGCTAATGCATCATAGTGCAGAACCTCTGAGTAGTGTGACCTCAGAAAAACCTTCCCACTTGCTTGTTGATTCCTTTAGGTATTTATTAAAATAACAAAAAGCTGATTAACACATTGCAGTTTTATGCAAAATTCCAGATATTTAAGACAGCTTTCAAAATTCTATTTAAAATCGTTGAAAACTGACATTTTAAAACCAAGAAATACTGTTAAAAGAGTAAGAGTAAGTAAATACTGTTAACAGAGTTAAAGTGACAAGGAGTCGATGTATGAGAGCTAAGTCAAACAAAATTATCCAAGCTGGGAGATAGCACCATTTTATATCTAGATCTGACAGAAGCTCTACAGCTCTTAAGTGCCATATAAGAGGGGAAGGATAATTGCTGCTATCTAAGACTCAAATAGAACAGTAAGAAACATCAGAAGTTCAGAGAAATGTGATTATGCTAGCATTCAAGGCTCATATCATCTTAAACATTTCTGCTTATTGTATGCTGTTACAAATTTATTACTGTAACTAGACTACATCATTTTAGTTGTAGCCTTTTTAAAAATATATACTTGGGGCTGGAGAAATGGTTTAGGGATTAAAAGCATTGGATGCTCTTGTAGGGGACCTGGGTTTGATTCTAGCACCCACATGGTGCCTAACAACTGTCCATAACTCCAGTTCCAGGAGATACAACCTCCCCTGATGCATGAAATATTATATATATACTCGACTCATAATCAAGACTTGTTCATTTGTGTGCCATTTCATTTGTTTGGTTTGCTCTGTACTGAACACTGTTGTATGTATCTTTAAAAAACACAAACTGGGGGTTGCTGAAAAAGCTCAGTTGATGAAAAGCGCTTCCCTTGTAAACATGAGTTTGATTCCCTTCCCCTCCCCTTTCACACACATAGCTGCAAGTGAAGATTTGTAGTTCTAATGCTAAGGTGGTGAACAGGCAGATCTCTGGGGTTCCCTAGCCAACCTGCCTAGACTACTTGGCTAGTTCCAGATCAATGAGAGATTTTGTCTCAATTTTTTTAAAAATGTAGCTGGACAGGACCTGAAGAACAACATCTGAGATTGACCTCTGACTTCTGCACACAGACACATGCACACCCTCACACCTACTCCTATGCACACACACACAGGCAAACACAGAAATTATAAACTAAACACTTACCTGGTCAGTCTTAAATACGTATGAGTCTTTGTTTTCCACTCCCAAGCTGAAAAGTTCAAGCTATGAATATGGAGGCGGGCAGAATCACTAGCTGAGTAGATTCAAAGTCCTGCTCTATGCATTCTAAAGATTGTGTTAGAGCCTCAAGCTGAGATGCTTTGCCAATTACATTAATTACTTTTAAGAAATAACCTGAGACTTGAAATTCCAAGAAGGCTTTCCCTTACTGTGTCCATGAAATGTGTACTGACAAATGTGTTTACATTATTTTCAAAATTTTTCCCAAAGTGTTTGGTATTTTCTGTCTCCTTGTCTGTCATACTCTGAAATGAGACATGGTCTCCCTGTAGCTGTAGCTCCACCTGGCCAGGAACTTTCTATGTACATCAAGCTGGTTTCTGTCTCACAGAGATCTGCCTGCCTCTGCCTGAGATTAAAAGTTTGTGCCACTATGCCAGGTGCAAAGTAATTAATTCTTAAAAATTGAATTAAGTCATGGTCAGAGAGATGGCTTATTGGATAAGAGCATTGGCAGCAGAAATCAAAGTACCTGTCATGTTCGATCTACTCTTTTCTTGGACTAATTGGACAAGGTGCCTCATTAAACCATTTGGTGAACTTTCCATTTTCTTAATTTATCCTCTTTATCATCAGTTAGAAATAGTGAGTGGAAAGCATCACAGAGCTTATTACAGAGTAATAAAACATTTTAGTGTAGTGAAAACATCACAGAACAGAACAGCACCCAGTAGTAAAGCAATCCAGGGTTCCATTTCAAAGTAAAAGAAAAAACTTTAAATGCCTTTTTACAAGGACATTATGCAAGAATAGAGTTTGAGCACAGTGTGATGGCACACACCTGTAATCCCAGCACTCCGGAGGCAGAGGCAAGTGGAGCTCTGTGAGTTCAAGTCCAGCCTTGTTCACATAGCTCCAGGGGTATAGGGATACTCTGTCTCAAAAAGACCAGAAAAAAAAAAAAAAAAAAAGTTTGGTTAAAAGAAAATAGCTTTTCCTTTCAACCTGAGCCGTTTCTTTTTCCTGCTCTTATCAGTTTCCAAGTGGCCACACACTTGGAAACACTTTTCAGCCAAAAAAAATGA
>NW_008359075.1:1525163-1542599 GCF_000622305.1 Nannospalax galili
CGTGTTTACAAAACCCCCGGGGTGAGAGGAACTCTGTTCTCAAAAAAAACAAAAAAAAAAAAAAAAAAAGAGTTTGGTTAAAAGAACATAGCTTTTCCTTTCAACCTGAGCAGTTTCTTTCTCCTGCTCTTATCAGTTTCCAAGTGGCCACACACTTGGAAATACTGTTAGGCCATAAAAAATGAAGGAAGTTCAGTCATTCACAATACACATAGATGTAGCAATCATTCTGCTAAATGAAATAAGCCAGGCACAGAGAGACAACGATGAACTGAATATGGAGTATAAAAAGTTGAAGGCATTCTATTCAAGGTAAAATGTTGGTTACTACAAGGTGAGAAGAGCAGAGGAAGAGATGGGGAAAGACTGATAAATCAATACTCAGTCGCAGGTAGCTAACAGAAATAGATTGTGTTTCAGAGTAGGAAAGAAGAGATAGCAACAATGTACTTTGTATCTCAGAAAGTAAGAAGAAGCCCAGAGAGTTGGCTCTGCACTTAAGAGCACTGGCTGCTCTTGCAGAGTACCCAGATTCAATTCCCAGCACCCACATGGGGGCTGTAACTCCAGATCCAGGGGATCCAATGCCTTCTTCTGGCTTCTGCAGATATTCAATGAATGTGATGCAGTTACATACATGCAGACAATATACTTATACACATAAAACAATATTAGACAAAAAGTTGAATTGTTAGTTTAGGACTGATACACATAAATAAACTATCTCATTTCATTAACATTTTTATATTTTACTATTTTATAAATGAATCAGCCCAAGGAAATCAGATAGAAAAATTTACTTCCTTCTAAATACTCAAAATCAGTGACGTCTGATAAAGTTCATTGGGTAGTATTTATGACTGCTTGAGTTTTTTCTGTTTCAAATGTGCTTTTTTATTGAATTTGGAGACAGAATAAATGAACTACCAGAAACAAAAAGTCACAGGAATAAAAATGTTCACTGTGAACAAGATTTCTTCACAGGAAACTGTATCACACAACAAATCCATGGAAATTTGTAGGTATAATAAATATGGTTTGCTCAAGGATCACAGAAGCACATAATGGATATCCATTTGGGTTCAAGTGTGATGAATGTTGAGTATATCACATCCCACACTCTGCCTATGGTCTCCTTCAGATGTATAGTTAGCATAATAATACCTTTAGGAACAAAATATTAGGCAATACTTTTAAGCAGAGCAATGCCCTAGTTTTCTTTCCATTACTTTAATGAAACTCTAACTAAAAACAATTTGGGAAAGAAAGGGTTTATTTTGCTTACATGTCCAGATTACAGTCCATTAGTGAGAAACCATGGCAGGAACTCAAACAGGACAGGGACCTGAGGCAGGAACTGAAGCAGAGACCATGGAAGAACAATGCTTGTTGCCTTACTCCTCTGGACTGTGTTATCTGCCTTCTTATATAACCCAGACCACCTTCCTAGAAACAGCACCCCTCACAGGAACCCTATTCATTCAACAATGAAGAAAATGCCTTATGGACATGCCTACAGACCAATCCGATAGAGAAGATTCTCCAATTAAGATTTTCTCTTCCCAGGTGTGTCAAGTTGATAACTGAAACTATGTGGCACAGATTTCTTAGCAATTTCTAGTGGACATGGCCCAATTTGGAGTGATGAAAACACTATTTTTATGTAATCCCTGGTGACAGAGGTGGCTATAAGAATGTCAAATCTTTTCCCAAAGTAATTGATTCCTAAACACTAAATGAAATTGTCTCTATGGGCTGATAGTTCTGCTGAAAGGTATTTCTGCTTTGTCAGCATTGAAAGGGCATGGTTATTGTGTAGGTTGGCACGTTGTAAGTAAAGAAGGCTTTTAGCAGGAAGGAATGTGAAAAAGAAGTATTTTAAACATGATAAAGTATTCCCCCCCCCTCTCTATCTCATCTCTCTCTCAGAAAAGGTCTCAGGTGATCCATTCTGGCTTCAGACTCACTCTGTATCTAAGGATGATATTGAGCTTCCAATTCTCTCTTTACATAACCAGTGCTAGGGTTACAGGTGTGAACCACCACACCTGTTTGTTGCACTGCTGAGGATTGAATTAAGGGCATTGTGAATGCAGACAAGCATTCTACAAACAGCTATAGCCTCAGCCCAACTGTCAGGTGTTCTTTGTAGGCAAGAGCATCATGTAAAGTTCATTTTAATGATATTTATGCTATTTATGAATAGCAGTGCCACAACATGAAAATACCATTATTGTATATAGAACTCCTGAGATTTTATTCCACTTATTTTTTTGTAAATTTGCATTGAACTTTTGTATACTTAGTACAGAACGTCTTAATCATATTTATACCCCCTTCGGCATTGGCACCCTCCCATAACCCCCCACACACACACACACTGGATCTCATTTCTGTCAAGGCCTATCGAGTCAAGGTGGTGTCCTCAGATGTGCCTCAATTCAAGTTTATCCACTGAGGTCTAGTCAGCATATCTAGACTACCTCATTTTAAGTAGATCAACTCTTCCTCCTCACCCAGTAGTAATCAGCTGTCAAAATTTTTTTCTGTTAAGATTGGGGCCTCATGTCCATTTCCATGTATCTATGCTGGTTTTTTGTCTGCTTGAGTTTTGTGGATCATGTGCATGCTGAAACAGTTGCTGTAGCATATGAGCAAGGTCTCAGGAGCCTGTAGGATTCTATTTCTATATGGTCATGCACCTCTTCCCTGGCTCTTACAATCTCTCCACCCCCTTTGCCACGATGGTCCCTGAGCCCTGGGTGAGTGGAGTTTAATATAGGAGTTCTGTCTGAGGACTCACACTCTGAAAACCCTATTCTCTATGCTTCAGCCATTTGTGTCTGTTTGTGTTCATGGCCCTCTGTTCCATGATGAAGAGTTGAGAGATGCGTTAGTGTTCTCTCTACACCTTGTTCCACTATGTTCCATGGGCCTCAGGTATACAGGTTGCACTGTAGATGTGTCACTTAGGGTTGGACAATTCACAGACAATCTCTGTGTGACCAGTTGTGGAACTCTGTAATAATCTCCATCTGCTATAAAAGAAGCTTTTTGATGAATGATGACTGGAATACTTGTCTGTAAATATAAGGATCCATATTTTGCACATAGCAAGAAATTGCACTTGTCTATGGAACTTCTTGGAACTCTCCTGATGTTTAAAATTCATATCTTAGTACGGCCAAAGATCACTGCACAATTCTTATTTTGTATATTTTTTCAATCTCAACAAATACTGATTATTCCTTTGCAAATACAAAACATTAGAGCCATTCTTTTGTGTTATGCTACCAGAAAGATCAAGACTTTTCCATGCTCTGTGTCTTTTTATTTGATATTGAATTATCTAGAGCATTCCAGATCTTTTTATAACTGGCTATTTCCATTACACCATCTCAGACCTTTCATCTCCTTGTACTTTCCTTCACAAGCATATCTGAGTAGACAGCATTTTATAGAACTGAATTCCAGGTTTCTTTAGAACCTTTCTCACTATATTTAATGAATTTCCCAATACTTGAGTTAGTTTATTTGCATATGCTTTACTTTAAAATTTTATGTATATTTACATCCATATAAACTCTATTCAGTTTAAAATATTGCGTCTTCTATGTGGTCACATCCCCCTTTCACAGTACACTGCCTGGCATTAAATTTATATTTTTAATGAGACCAGTCAATAAAGTCCCCAAGGCTACTTAGCAGTGATCCAATATTCTTGCACACCTGTATCAAATTTAATGAATATTATTAGAATACAGTTTTTACCATATATATTGTAATCGTAATATTTGACTTGATCTTAGTCTGAGCCTTGAGGGTAGGGGCTGTGACATAGTTGTGCCATTTAGAAATGAACATTCTATGATCTCTTATTCTATGAACACTGGCCAGGTATGTTTATTTGTATTAATCACCCTCTACTCTAAAAAGAAGCTTCACTGATGAGGGTTGGGAGATGAATTTATCTATGGATATGTAGATAAGAACAGGGGGCAGTATATGTCCATTTAGCAGAATTATATTATTGGGTTTTCCACTAGGGCCTATGATCGAGCTAGCCACAGGTTCTTGGCCAAATTAACTGTACCAGGTATGGGTTCTGTCTTGTGGAGTAGGCTGTAAAGTTCATCAGAAAATTGTTGGTTGTTCCCATAACATTCATGCCACTATGGCACTAGTGGATATTTCTAGCAAGGTCCATCTTTTTTATAGCTCCCAGGGTTCATAGCTGGGCCAGACTGTTACTCTCCCACCCCATAGCATGCATAGTATCTTGTAGCATTACAAAGGCTAGCCAGTAGGGCTAAAGCTTCCACATTGGTATCAGCATGAGTTCTCCATGTTCTAAGACTCAAGTGTGTGTTATGTTCATCAATAGACTCTTACCATCAAGTTCTGGGGGCTTGGGGGTGGGTAACCAAGAGCAATGGCAATAATCTGTACTTCATCTTGAGGTATATTTATTCCTTCCTTTCTAGTTCCAGTGTAACCAGTGCTGTTGATCCCTATTACTTCTTCTTAGGAATTCTTTAGTAGCCTCCTGAGGGTTGCCCATATTTTAGGCTTCTTATGTGTACTGACACTGACTCTTATGCAGACAGATCTTCATAAAGTATGACTGATTTTGTCATTACTATATGCTAAGACCTTCAAAAGCACATTTTCTATGAAATTCAAACTTTCTAATCAAATATTCAAATTCAATTTCATTCAACAAACATTGCAAGTCCTTCAATTAATGCAGCTCCACCTGTGTCAGGATCTGTAACCCTTCCGCTGACTCTCCTTCCTGTATGCTTCCTTCCAATCAGATTGCACCCTTTGAAAGATCTCAGACTTCTTAAATT
This sequence comes from Nannospalax galili, assembly GCF_000622305.1. Classification (NCBI taxonomy): domain Eukaryota; kingdom Metazoa; phylum Chordata; class Mammalia; order Rodentia; family Spalacidae; genus Nannospalax; species Nannospalax galili. The sequence continues at coordinate 1,530,017 of NW_008359075.1, forward strand.
CACACCTCTCATGCCTGCTGTTCCACCATGGTTCTCCTTCAGATTTCTTTCCTCTTATTACTTCAAATTAACGTGTTCACAGTGAAATGCAAATATTATACTCATTCTGAATAGACCTCCAAGCAACACAGGCTTCCTCTTGCTCTATAATCTCTGATTTCACAAATAACTTTTCCACTTCTACTCTCTTTGCTTAGAACCATATGATGTTTCTTAAATCAATGCTTAGTCTGAGAATTAAATAGCATTCCAAGTTCAAGGACAGCCTGGACAAATCAGTAAGACTTCGTTTCAAAATAAAAAGAGGAAAATAAAAGGATTTGAGTATATAGCTTAGTGTTAGAGTGCTTTCCCTATCATTCACAATGACCTAGAATCAATCCCCAACACCAAAACAGAAAGAAAGAAAGAAAGAAAGAAAGAAAGAAAGAAAGAAAGGAAGGAAGGAAGGAAGGAAGGAAAAAGAAAGAGAAAAGCTATATTTTATGTCAAGCTGATGGGGAATCACAAAACCATCTTTACTTACTAGCAGTGTTCAACCTACCATAATTCATCCAATTATCATTATTATTTGGTACTTAGGATATCAGAGATTTCATTATGTCGACAGAAACTTTACAAGGCATAGAACTAGTTTATCTAACCTATCAGATAAAATCATCACAAATTTTTATTGACAATAAGATTAATATATTGGGACACAACTCCATTGGTCTAGTCACAATTGACTTCTATCTGAAGACTGGCTATGATTGAAAGTGTTCAGTAAAAGCTGTCAATGAGAATCAATTGACCTATGGGATTTATGATAAATAGTATTAAATATTTTATTATTTTTATAGTGTAGTACATATGTTTTATTTAATGGAATTGACAATAAATACATATTTGCATATACAGATAAATGCACACACCTTTTGAAAGAGAGATGTTTGTATTATTCCATGCTTGTGTGTTTAACCACAATTTATATTTTAACTAATTTTTATGTTTAGCCACTTTTTGCTAGTGGCGATGTGCAGTGTCACCATAAGTGACCAAGTATTGAAAATAGTTAAAGAACTGGAATCCCAGGTCATGGTGACCTTGGGGATATTAAAGGCACATACACATACACACATTTTATATTTTTCTCATAGCCTATGATATTTCAATAGATTTTTCCTCCAATTCTATCTCTAGTAGGATTTTGATATTTTGTTTACATTGCAAATTTTGTTCTAAATTTAGGAAAAGAGTAACTTTTTTTTTTACTAAGAAAATAATCTCAATCTAAAGATGCATCTAAGAGGTTACAGAAAAACAGATGAAGATGTTCTTTTCTCTCATGCATTTTCTATAGCTGGTAGTTAACAACAGGTGTTTCAGGCTCACTTTTCCAGGAGCTCACAATAGAACAGGTTTTCTACACAGAGAACTGAAAACAACATTTTAGTAAAGAACAAATCCTCTACAAATGTTCTGATTAGCTCTGTAATGGCTTCTCCACCCTGAGCCAGGAGACAATAGGGAGTTTTTTATGTCACAAAGTTCAGGGAGAATTGTTTTTGTTTGTGTCTTTTCTCAGTATTTATACACATAGGAATTTCAGAAAACACTTTTATAATCAAAGAACACATTTGTGGTGAGCGTACTGTTATGGCCTCAGGGATACAGCTTGAAAAGGAGGTGATGAAAACTTCCCTGCTCTTTATTGAAACATACTCAGAATCTCCAGTAATTAAGGGAAAAGTGCTTCCTGGGAGCACATTGCCAGGCTGTGTGCTCTGTAGCTCCAGAATGTCTTTATTGTCAGACACTTTCATGCTGATCTCTTTAAGGAAGGTTAGTGAATTGACCACAAGGCCATGGCTATACCTTGATGAATCTAAGCTCATGGACCTGCCTTTGATTTCACGATTCCAACTTTCCATCTCTTTTACTTAAAAGGTCATAATTGAGCAAAAGTCTAGTATGATAAACTATCTATAAAAGATGTGTCACAGGTCATGTTGAAGAACATGTTTATTAGACCAAAACTATATGAGGATTGATGATACAGATGGCATTCCTGAGCTCTATATTGAAAAATCAGTTTCAGTTCAACTGAAAATCCTTCTATTTGCGGTCAGCACATTCTGTTCATTGTATCTACCCATTGATTGTATTCTGACAACGTTAAAATCATATCCCCAAAAATATAAAGAGAAGAAAAACTCAGATCAGATCATGGGAAATAGTCCATTCCCAGTGCCCAGCCTATCTATCTGTCTGTCTCTGTCTCTCTCTGTCCCACCTCTCTCTCTGTCTCTGTCTCTCTCTCTCTCTCTCTCTCTCTCTCTCTCTCTCTCTCTTGTACCTTGAGGGCAGATGTGTTTGGTATCTTTGTACCTGGTAGCTGATCACATTTCTTTGTCAGTTCTGTTAGTCCATGGTATAAAAGTAAAAATTATTACATAGTTTTGAACTTTTTCAGCTGAGACCTATGAAAACAAGATCTGAGGACAGACAGCACAGCATCTTTTATCTAAAGGACCAATTGAGACCCATATATCAATTTTATTTATTGATCATATGCTAGACCCTTGGGTAGTTATTAGTGAATTGTTGTGTGCTCTTCTTTCATCAAACATTTTCCAGTTGTTATTTTGAAATGGTCATCACTAGCACTACTGATGGAGTATAGGCATAAGCAGGCAATGCATATAAAAACCTACAGCTGTTGGCCAAATGCTATGGCTAAGTCTGTGCTGCACTCTTATCTCAGTCTACAAAGCCCCCTGATGGGTTAGCATGAACAATCAGCATATCCAGGAAATTGTTCAAACCCTAAAAGCAAACTATTAAGATGTGAAGACAACCTTCAACACTCCCCAGCTGACATGCTCAGCACAGAGCCATTTATATCCAACCATTCTTCTCAGTCTACACTATTATTTTCACTGAAAAACTGAAAATCAGGAAAAATCTGCTTTCACAAGGACCATTGATTAGACCAATAACTTTTACTTAACTAGAATTCAGCTTCTTTCAATTTAATTTTATTATTTCTTTATCTATTTATTCACTTTTTAATATACACCTTTCTTGAAATTTTGTGCACTTCATATGTAACACTTTATCTTTATAACGCCTCTCCCATCCCCATACTCCATAAGCCCTTCTCACTCAATTTCATGAATTCTGTTATTTATGTTAAGGTTTATCAAGTCAAACTTTTGTACCCAGATGTACCTCAATTCAAGTTTATCCACATGAGTCTAGTTTCCTATCTAGAGTCTCCGCCTTAAAGAACAACTCTCCCTCATCCAGCAGTAATCAGCTACCAATAGTTCTTTGGCTACAGTTGGGGCCTGTTGCCCATTTGCCCAATTATATGCTGGGTTTTTGTCTGACTGAGCTTGCCAGAATCTTGTGCATGCTGACACCACTGCTGTAAGTTCATATGAACAAGCTGTCAGAGGCCTGGGAGATTCTGATTCCTTATGATCATGCACCAACACTGGTAAAACCCTAGTTCTGTCATATCCTTAGAGTAATATAATTTCTTACTGCATGCTAAATATGGATCCTTATATTTACAGACAAGTATGCCAATCACCGCTCATCAAAGAAGCTTCTTTTTTCAACAGAAGGAGACTCTTACAGAGTTCCACAACCCAGCCTTCAGTGACACATTTTCAATGGAACTTTTACAGCTAAGGCTTATGGACATGGTAGAACAAGGGGTAGAGAGAACACTAATGCACTTCTCACCTCTCACCAGTCAAGCTTCTCATGCAACATAGTATGATGCACACAGAGTTCCATGACTAGCCATAGTCTAAAGAATAAGAGACTGCAGAGAGCATGTCCCTGGATAGGACTCCTATATAAAACCTCATACACCCATTGCTCAGGGACCACTTTGGAAGGGGTGAATTTCTGTTTCTTAAATTTCCTTGGTTTTTCAATTCAGTTCTAGGTTTAGTGTGTGACCATGGAATGATGTGTGTGAGATTCCAAAAGTATAAATATCATTATTCTTTGAAAGGGACTTGTAAGGCTATCTAATGAGACAAAGCTCTAGATGAATTCAGGCTCAGACTCCTTCATATCCTCCTCTTTGAACCAGCTACTGGCAGAGCTAACGCACAACCACCCCAGGCCCATAATGCCTTTTCCCCTCACAAATGCACTCTGGTATCTGGGCTTCCAAAATTTCCATAGTACTTTGCAAGTTCTGATATTTGCCTGTTACAGATACCAAGACAGCTTACTAATGATGTCACTGTGACTGTTCACCTCATTTTTGCACCACTGTCTTCTTTTTTAATATTACTTTTTTCTTTTGAGACAGGGTCTCCCTGCAACTTACTATATAAACCAGGCTGGCCTTGGTCTCACAGAGATCTGCCTGTTTCTGCCTCTTGAGTTCTGGGATTAAAAGTTTGTGCCACCACACCAGCTACTACCTCTTTTATTATCATTGTTCAGTGTTTCCTTTCTTTAAAAGATCTCCTACTATAAATCATTTACAGTGATTCTGTTTTCTTGATTGAACCCTGACTAATACAGCTCAAATTTGTCAAACCTGATGATGGTAAATTATCAAATCAGTATACTTTGATTTCTCCTGTGACAGCTGATGAGTATTAAGGTTCTCAGAAGATGAGATTTGTCATGTAAAGTATGATTAATATACTGAATAAATCCATGACAAATATTACTAGAAACAGAATACTTAGGAATCTAGTCAATATTGCACAAGTGTCTTTGTTACTTCCTATATAAGGCATTTAGTGTTTCCTTATGCTATTAACTTTAGGCAACTTACCATATAAATTGCTTTACTATCCCCAACAGTCAAGTTTTGTATGTCTTTATGTTTACAAGTTTTGTCTTTGTTTCATGTTCGTGGAGTGTGCTCATTTGTACACCAAAATAAAAACCTAAGGGTCTTTTTAGTCAGGGCTCCTCTGGATAGATGTACATTTGATTTGTCCATGATTTTTGTAACTTTAAAACGAAGAGAAATGCAAGTGAATGTAGGAAGAAAACAACGCACGGCGGGAAAACATTTTTGTTTTTGTGTGTTTGTTTTGTTTCGTTTCTGTTTGTTTAGTGGCCATTGTTAAGAGGTTTCATAGAATTTAAAATATAGGGCAGTTCTGGGAGACTCTTGAAGGACAGAAATGCCATGTGTTTATTCGGGATTATTTTTGTGACTAAAGAACTTGGCACAAACCAGACAATTGTATTCCAGTGTTATATCCAGTCAAATATCCAGGCACTTTAATGAGATGAAGCCCTTGGTTACTCTAATTTCCACCACCATTGCTCCATTTCTTACTATCTTTATCCTCAATTCTCCACTGCAGGAAACTATAGTCATCTTGTCTTTGCTATAAACCCTTTCATTAAATGAATAAAAAAATAATAGTTTCAGGTTCTTTTGTGCTTGAATATGAAGTGACTTCCCCTAAAAGGCTCAGGTATTGAAGGCTTAGTCCCTGATGTAAACAGTGCTCAGAGACAAGGTGTTTTTTGAAGTGTTTGTATCATGAGAGCTCTAGCCTTGACAATAGATTAGGCCACTGATAAAGATTTGCATATTCTATTTGGATAGTGGTGTAATTGTGTAGGGGATATGGTTGGAGGAAGATCACTGAGAACATACCATTGGATATTATCTTTCTTTTTTCCTTCCCTCCTTCCCTCTCACTGTCTCCTGTCTGCCATTAGGTGAGTCATTTTTTTTTTTTTTCTACCACATCCCTGCCCTGATGGTCTACCTCACCATGACACAGGCATAAAGGAGCTGGCTGCTTATAAGTGAAATCTCTGAAATTGGGAGCTAAAATACATCTCCCATCCTTACTTTTTTTTTTTAAATCTCAGGTATTTACCACATTAATGAAGTCTAGTTAACAAATTACTTCTGAAATGTAGTTTCAGCAGTCTATCTTCTTGGACAAAGCACCCTGATCTTGATTCCTTTGCTCAACAATCAAGAAGACTCTTGTGATCTCATTGTGAAGACTTTCCATGTCCCCTTTGTTCTTTTCTAAGCATTCACCCTACCTTTCTTAGGTAAAGATAGTTTTCTCATGGCAAAGTATGTCTCTCATAGTGATTATACAAAGAGTAATCTCACACACAGTGACATCTATTACTACTCACCTTTGCTACCTGCACTGAGAATTTAGGTGACAACTGCTCTGTACAATATAAGATGTGTATCATGACTACTGATTCCTAGTTTGGAATAGGAAACTGGTGAGATTAAAGGACTTGGTAGAGATAACATATCAGGAACATGACAGAAGTCACATTTCAGGGTAGACTGAGTTTAAAACATCAAACTGTTCCCCATGTGCTTTCCTTTTATCATAAGTTCCTTTACACCAGAACAGATGTTGGGATTCTTCCAAGCCAGTAGATCTTTCATGCTTTCCTCCAAACTACCAATGATGCTCTCCTTTTAATTCAGACACTTCCGGAAAGAAGCATAAGGGAAAGGAGGTATAACTAGGCAACAGTTGGTACTTGTTTCTCAATGTGCTTTGAGTTCTGGAAGCAAGCAGAATTTTCAACACATTCAGAAAACTGCTGCTTTTAGGACAGTAGCACAACAGTTCTGTGTCAAAAGGGCCAAAGATATCTAGGCTGACCAAGTACAATGACTCTTTGGTAAGAACGACTTAGGGCATACTCATCTCCTATGAGTAGGGATGATTGTGAGTACCTCTAAGCTTCACATAATATCTGACTTATAATTAGCATTCAATTCTCAATAATTATCTGTGACTTTTTTTGTATTTTCTGTATTAGTTGTCCACTTCTTTTATTAAGATTAAATGTTTATTAGTACTTACAAGAAACTAGAGCATACAGAAATATTCAAATAATTGAAAGCATAATTCAAATTTTACATTTCCCAGTAAGGTCACAGCTCTTTATGAAATCACGATGGACAGGGACCATTTAAAGACTTATTTTATGTTGAAGATGTTTTATATTTTAAGATCACATTTAAAGACCTTACAAGAAGAATGATATATGTATATATGTATATATATATATATATATATATATATATATATATACATGAACTCAACAGTATGCCTTTTAACATATGCATTTTTTTACATAGATACGTACCTACATTATAAACTAGGATCCACATATGAGGGACAACGTGTTTATATTTTTTCTGAGATTGAGTGTCCTTGCTTGATATTACATTTCTTATATTATAGATCTTCATAGGGATGCCTTATCTTTATTATTATCTAGATAGACCTTAAACCTTAACCAAGGAGATTCATAGCTGTTTATGATTTTATGCTCCAAAGTACTTTGAATAGATATGATTAATAAATTTTGTTTATTGAGTAAACCTGTATTGATTTTTGAAATACTGGGTGATTATAATAATTAGAAATGGTTATTGGCATTTTCTATATCCCTTGAACTCTCTTAAGTTTTATGCCCTTTAGCTTATAAGATCTTCACCACAAATCTCTGAGGTAGGCAAATTGCTCTGGCACCATTACAGACAGGAAGAAGTAATGCAATCTTAAGGAACTTGCCCAACAAATAGAATCAGTTAGTGATGGAACTGACACTTGAATGTTTGATGTCTGGCAACAGGGTCTATATTTCTCCACTACACTCAATAACTGTTCATCAAATGAAAGAAATGTTAATATCAAATATATATTGAACACCCCTATATGATTGTAAGTGCCTGTTTGAGATAGAGTCTCAGGAGAATTTGCTAAAAAATGAAACAGTAACCCCTGGTTTAAGTTGGAAACCCCATGTTCTGAGACATGAATTTATGTTAAAGTCATTTGTTTAAAGAAAACTCAACAAGCACCAGTTAGGGGAGCCACAGAGAGAAAGGACAAGCTTTGGTCATGAGCAGGTCACATTTGACCATGACAAAGAATCTGGGAGGTAGTACTGGAGATCCCACAGAATATGATTATGGGAAGCAAATATATTTACTCTTCAGAACTCACTGATGACTGGCATCATTAAAGAAGTTTCTAACTGTCTCAAGCACTTGATAAGGGGAAGAAAAGTCCATTAAAGAATGAAAAATAGGGCTGGAGAGATGTCTCAGCAGTTAAGAACACTGGTTCTAGCAGAAGACCTGGGTGCACCCACATGGCAGCTAACAACTGTCTGTAACTCCAGTTCCAGGGGATCTGACAGCCTCTTCTGTCCTCCGAGGGCATTGCATGACCGGGTGCACTTACTTACATGCAGGCATAACATTCATACACATAAAATAAAAATAATAAATAAAATGTTTAAAAAATGAAAATATATGCAATAGACATTTAACTAGGAAATGGTGACTGTTGAGGGGCTAGGGGGGCGAAATACTCTACCTCATTTTATAGATCCCAAATCAGGGATGTAAACAAATTAAGCCACCTGCCTAATGCCAGACAGGCTAATAAGAATAAGTGGGGGATTTGAATAAGAGTCAGCACTGGTCCTTGAGTCCAGTACATATTTATTCTTCTTTCACTTTGCAAGTCCTCCCTAAGTGCTAAATAATTCCTAGGTATAGAGATCTCAAAAATGAATAAAGAGGTTCATCCTTGAAGCTTCTGTTTAATAGAAGAGTCACTAAAATATAGGTTAAAATCCTTTTTAAATACAACTTTAGAAACCATTTTATCAGAATGAATACATATTGCTGAGCTAGACGATGGTTTAGTGGTTAAGAGCTGTTACTGCTCTTGCAGAGGCTCTGTGTTCACCTACCACATCAGGCAGCTCACAGCCACCTATGGCTATTTGGTCTGGAAGATCCTATGCCCTCTATGTCTTCTACGGGTGCATGCGTGGACACAGTGCACATAGACTTACACACACATGCAAACACACTCATAAAAGAATGTAAGAAGTCGTTCATTTTAAAAAATGAAATCAACTCTGGTGGAGGTGGGTGCAGGGAGTTTGAGGAGTAGAATTCCTGGCGAGGGGAAGCAAATGCCAAACAGCTTTTCAGACAGAAAAATTGTCTCCAAAAGTGTGTGTGGCAAAGGAAGAAGGGGAAGAAATGTGAATGAAGGCAAGGAAAACAGGGAAAAGCCATGCTAGCCACAGAAGCTCTAGTAAACAGTCTGGATTTGATTCTAAAAGCAGTGAGAATCTATCAAAGAGCCCAGGATAGGCAGAGGATTTGTTTCTTTTATTTAGCATAGCAGGGCTCCAGTTAAAACTTCTTTAACAAAGATATTTCTAAATCAAAAGGAACCATACTGCAAAAGGGAAAGATCAGCACTGCAAGGGCTGTGCAATTGATCTGCTGTGGGGTGGTGCTACTTAGCCATGGTGCTTCATTTTCAAAACATTTGCCTATCTTGTCTGCCCTTTAGTACATCTGCATCCAAGCTTGATACTCAGTGTTTGTGAGATGCTCTAGATGTTGACTGCCTATTTGGCTCTGCAGGCATACTGCAAAAAATGGTGAAATAGTCTCATTTCTCTGGCAGAAACTGTCTTTAACCGAAGGCTTCAATGATATGAAGAGTGTCCTTATAGTTTGAATCATAAATGTCCCTAAAAGGATGATGCTGTTGCAGTGCACTGTGCTATGTTGAAGGCTGTGGAGCCTTTTGGAGAAGTGGTCTAGCTGATAGAATAGGTCTCTAGAAGTGGGTCTTTAAAGGTTATACACACTCCTTATTCTGCCCTGTGGTCTCTTCTTGGTCTGTACCCTGCGAAAGACTGTTATAATCCGTAACTAAGAAACTGCTGCCCCATTTCCTCTGCAGAATGTACTTTTAAGACCTGCCTGAAATGTTCTGGGGCGATAGCTCATATCTATCTGCAGTGTGCTAGGGAGACAGCTCAGTCAGTAAATTACTTGCCTGACACACCTGAGAATCTGAGCTTGAGTCCCAGAAACTGTGTAAAATGCTTGGTTGTGGTGATGGGTAATTGTAATCGTAGTGCTGGATTACCAGAGACAGATGGATCTAGGGAACTAGACAGCTGATTAGGGAACTAGCAAAGTTGCGTGAATTAGAGGCTCTCAGAACAAAAGAAGAGGGAAAGAAAGAAAAAAAATAAGGAAGGAAGAAAGAAAGATAAGATGAGATAAGAAGACAAAGTGAACTATGTCCCAGAAGTTGACCTCGAACCACAAGTACACACACATGTAAACACACGCACACACACACACACACACACACACACACACACACACACAATCTGCATTCTAAGCAAGCCTTAATTACATTCTGTCTTACAGTTAAGCCTGGGCCTTTAATTTTATGCCATTTAGAACTAGTGTGCCTGCGCAGCACTTGATTCTGGGACTTCGTCCTAACTATATCAGTGTGAGTCTTACTTCCTTCAAGTCCTGTGGGAAGACGAGCTGCATGAAACCGCATTTTCTCTCTCTTCCAACTTCACACCTACTTCCTCAGAAGCATTTTTGCAAAGTCACTTCTCTGAATGCTTGTTTCTGAAAAATTGGTTTCTGAAGACTTGGGAAAACAATAGATTATATTGTCCCCTGCAGATGGTTCTGGTGATAAAAATTAAATGGGAAAAATAGTATATTAGGAAGGAAAAATATAAGAAAGAACGAACTGATATGGCCTCAGCAGCTGAACTCCATAGCCAATAGGAATTACTCATCTTCTAATTCTTGTAGTGAAATTGTAGCTAACATATCTAAGACTGAAAGAGACTTTTTCCCATGTCATATTCTGAATAGCCGTTTCAGATAGTTCTGCCTGGTTCAAATCCCTGTGTCCATTTTGTAATAATATTGAGATATTCTTCTCAGAAGTGGGAATAGCTTTTGATAGCCACGTATTTACATATCTGTCATTACTAAACCCATAGTCCCTCAAACTAAAATCCTGAGCGAACTGTCTTTCAGAGGATTCCTGACAGGACAGGGCAAGTTTGGATAAGCAAAGGTAAGTTTCTTTCACAGACCTGTCAGGAAGCAAGCTGCTTCTTTGTAAAGACACTTAGGGTCAGCTGGCCTTTCATTCACTAGTCTCTTCAGATTTCGCTTGACAATTCATCATCAGAGGCAGAAATTTCTGCCCATTTTCACATGACCTGTGTCCTCTCGCTGGAAGGTCTTTAACCAGGAGTAGATGGGTTCAAGCCACAGTCCCAGCATGGAAAATTGAGAACTCAGCACTATTTATCTCGCACCAGAGCCTGCTCGGTGCTACTGCCCCCTTAACCTGTTTGTCTTCTAAGTTAGAGGTGCCTTTTCCTTTTTGGCTTTTCTGCCAGCTATGGCATCTACCTACCTGAACCTTCGAGAGAGAGTGCTTTCCATGATCTATATGCACATAATGACAGAGTTTGCCATCAACACTGTTGCTCTAGGCAGTGGTTGTTTGGAATACATTTCTTTGCAGAGAGATTCTCTCTGTTCTTCTTGCTAGTCTGTTTCATATCTGACTTCCTTATTTGGAAACCTGGTCCTTAAACTAAATGCTTTCATATCATCAGATGTTTTCATAAGCATATGAATACTTGAATAAAAATAAAACTGCCTGTAAAAATATGTGTTTGGTAAATACATCATATCAGTTTCATTTATTCTTTAGACAATTCTGAAGTGTAAGAAGTAGCACTATTTCCATTTTAGATAAGGAGCACGAATCTAATGAAAGTCCGTTGCTGTCCAATTTCACACATCCTAGTTGTGATAGAATTGGGATTTGACCCCATGTCTGCCCAATCCAAGTACCCAGCAGTGTTCCATTTTGTCACACTACCTTCCTGTGAGCACTGAAAATTAACATGAGCATCTAATTACTATTATTTTTACTGCTTGACCACAAAAACAGCTTCTTTCTTGTATTTTTACAAGAAAGTGTATGTGGTGTATGGGTGCATACTGTTTGTGTAGGTATCTGCGTGAGTGCATGCAAGTTTGCATGCATATGTGTGTGTATGTATGTAGAGGCCAGAGGTTGAATTTTGGTATTTTCTTCAATCATTCTCCACTTTATTTTTTGAAATACAGTGTCTCACTGAACCTGGCCTCACCAGTTTGAAGAGGCTAGCTACATAATAATCCAAACAGACTCTGTCATTGCTTCCTCATCACTGGGATTACAGATGCATGACATGCTTCCATCTGAGGCTTTTGACATGGATGTTGGGGATACAAAGTCAGGCCCTCAAGGTAGCATAGGAAGAACTTTACTATGTGACCTCCCCTAAGCCATCTAAGCAGGTATCCTCATTGTGTTTATTATAATAAGATTTGTGCTTTTCTAGATTGTTGACATGTAAATTGACATGTAAATGAATTTCAGTCAAAACAATCTCTGGAATTAATTCTTTCTTGCTATTTTCCTATGGAAAAAACCAAGGAAATGGATTGGACCACAATTCTGACCTCAGACATCCTGTTACTTGCTCTCTGATCCCATAACTATTAGATCTTATTCTACAAGTTTTTTACTTCTAAGCTGATAGGGTTGTAATTATGAATTCTTAATTCCCTTCTGTTTCTGACACTGTGAGGTTTGCTGGTGCTTCGGGCTTTTCTTCCTCACAAAGGGCTTATAAAATACAGTAGAAGAAACACCAGTAATAGGAAATTCTATAT
>NW_008359075.1:1543347-1569052 GCF_000622305.1 Nannospalax galili
TACTATTTCCATTTTAGATAAGGAGCACGAATCTAATGAAAGTCAGTTGCTGTCCAATTTCACACATCCTAGTTGTGATAGAATTGGGATTTGAACCCATGTCTGCCCAATCCAAGTACCCAGCAGTGTTCCATTTTGTCACACTACCTTCCTGTGAGCACTGAAAATTAACATGAGCATCTAATTACAATTATTTTTACTGCTTGACCACAAAAACAGCTACTTTCTTGTATTTTTACAAGAAAGTGTATGTGGTGTATGGGTGCATACTGTTTGTGTAGGTATCTGCGTGAGTGCATGCAAGTTTGCATGCATATGTGTGTGTATGTATGTAGAGGCCAGAGGTTGAATTTTGGTATTTTCTTCAATCATTCTCCACTTTATTTTTTGAAATACAGTGTCTCACTGAACCTGGCCTCACCAGTTTGAAGAGGCTAGCTACATAATAATCCAAACAGACTCTGTCATTGCTTCCTCATCATTGGGATTACAGATGCATGACATGCTTCCATCTGAGGCTTTTGACATGGATGTTGGGGATACAAAGTCAGGCCCTCAAGGTAGCATAGGAAGAACTTTACTATGTGACCTCCCCTAAGCCATCTAAGCAGGTATCCTCATTGTGTTTATTATAATAAGATTTGTGCTTTTCTAGATTGTTGACATGTAAATTGACATGTAAATGAATTTCAGTCAAAACAATCTCTGGAATTAATTCTTTCTTGCTATTTTCCTATGGAAAAAACCAAGGAAATGGATTGGACCACAATTCTGACCTCAGACATCCTGTTACTTGCTCTCTGATCCCATAACTATTAGATCTTATTCTACAAGTTTTTTACTTCTAAGCTGATAGGGTTGTAATTATGAATTCTTAATTCCCTTCTGTTTCTGACACTGTGAGGTTTGCTGGTGCTTCGGGCTTTTCTTCCTCACAAAGGGCTTATAAAATACAGTAGAAGAAACACCAGTAATAGGAAATTCTATATTCACATCTACTTAACTTTGCACTCAATCAAATATCTCCAAAGTGTGTCTCTCTAGAGACCCAAGTACTTACTTAATTTAATATAGCCCTTTATAAAATGGATCTTCTGTGAAAAAAACCCAGCTTGAGGCATTTCTCTAATACCCACACAATGCATTCATTTTTAGAGAGGCTTTATTTTTTCTACCTTAAGAATTCCCTGTTCATATAAGTATAGCCAGAAGTAAAGATTACAATTTGTACATCTCTTCAGAGACACACGATTTACTAAATGTTTTTTAATTGGCATGGGAGGTTGTAAAACACCTAGCAAGGAGTACCAGGAATAGTTATTTCCTTAATTACAAAGGTATAGAGAAGATAAGGTTTTCAGATTGCATCTTTCCATATGTAGCACAATGGCCTGAACATTAGTTGATCATGTAGCAGAATCATCTAGAACTTTCCAGATTTTCTATCTGAAGTATTCTGCTGTTTCCTGTTGTAAATATGATCCTACAGGTGGAATTCTGGGAATGACAAACTCTTACTCCTTTTCTTTATCACATTTCATATGTTAACCTAGTTGCTGAGATAGAAATTGAAGTCTATATTAATCTTATAAACTCTGATTTATCCAATTGACAATCAGGCCCATTTTCCCTCAGGCCTGAAATACAGCAACATAGAAATAACATAATGGATTGTATGAAAGGCAACTGCCAAGGGTTGGGTTACAGGCAAAGTACTGAGCAAATGGGACTGGCTCAGCTCGTAGAGTGTAGATTCTAGTGGTTGTTCATTCTTACTTGCGTGCATGCAGGTTCACACATCTGTGAATTTTTTTTGTTAATGTTTAGTGTAGAAAGTGCTGGGTTTGGGGGCTGGAAAGATGGCTGGTTATTCTTGCAGAAGACCCGGGTTCAAATCCCAGCACCCAGATGGCAGCTAACAACTGTTGGTAACTCCAGTTCCAGGGGCTCCGATGGCCTCTTCTGTCCTCCGTGGGCATTGCACGACATGGGTACACTTACTTACATGCAGGCAATACACACATGCACATAAAATTAAGTAATAAATTATTTTTAAAAAGAAAGTGCTGAGTTTCATAAAAAACATTTTGTTCAAGTGCATCTTATGCTTTTATATTCCTTATCTGTGATGCTCTCCAATCTCTTTTCTACCCTCCCATTTCCCCTTTCTGTTCTCAAATAGTCACCTCCTATTTTCTTGTCCTCATAAATAGACATGATTAAATGCATTAAAAAGGCTCCCTAAGACAGTAAATTTTAACCTTTTCTGTAAAGTTCAAAGAAATACCTTTAAGGAATTGTCCTTGTTTCTAAAATCTGAGTAATTATTGACTATTGATTAGATGCATCAGAGAAAGAACACTCAAGAAATAGTTAAAAAAATAAAACCTTAAACAAACAGCAAAAAATCAAATAAAAAAAATGAAGTTGTTGGAGAAAATATAGGCTAATCACAAGTAAGAGCAAGAGTGCCATGCAGGTAGGAACAAAGAAGTCTGCAGATAAGACCATAGCAGATGGAGGTACCTCGTCATGGGTGATACCAGGGCTTATTTTCTTAACCACTGATTTACAGTATTTCAGTTATTCTTACAGCAGTATAAAAGGCATTTAAGAATTCCAAGTTGAGAAATGGAGGAAGAGAGGGAAAACAATCAAACAATTTGCATATTGAAAGCTATGTTGGATTTGCATTAGTGAGTGAGTTGTGAGAATGAATGGAAAGGATGGAAACTAAAAGATAATCATGAAATTGTAGCACAAAATCAGTAGATGTAGAGATCTGGCTATAGCCCTGAAAGCATTTCAGTAGACTTAGGACAACACTGAAAGGTTATTTTATGGAAAGATGAGAGGTGAAAGATACCCTTCTATGTGTGATTGGTATGTGGGAAGGTCTCCACACCAATTAATTCTATGGTGATGGTGCTTTTAGAATTAAAGAAGGAAGTGAACCCCATCAAAGGTTAGATCCTCCTTCCTTCTCTTTGTTGACTTTAGAGGACTTCATGCTTTTTATTCGTGTAGAAATGTTGCATAGAAGAAATGAATGTCTTCGAAAAAAAGAATAAGAATGAGTTGGAGACTTCATGACTTCTGAAATCATCACACCATAAGGTTGAGTAAAGTATGGCAGATGTAGAAGGGATAAGATGCTCTAGACTGAATATAAGCAGCCTGATTCCAGATGGTTAGTTGAGGAGAGTGGCTGTCAGAGAGTGATTAGCATGTAAAAGTTGGTGGAGATGCATCAGCTACAAAGATATGAATGTGCAAGAGTCTAGAATTACACACAAAAAGTTAAATTTATTTTAAAGTAAGAGGCTTCAGAAATGGCTAATTAGGTAAGATGCTCGCTATTCAAGCTCGAGTGCCTGAGTGCAGATCCCCAGCATCCACATAAACCAGTGTGTGGAGGTAAACCTCTGTAACACCAGAGCTGACTAGTGGAGACAGTAGGATCTCTGATGCTTGCTGTCAGGCTGGTCTAGCCAAAACTGTAAGCTCCCTGTTACAAAAAATAAGGTGGAAAAGTGATTGAACATCTTTGATATCCATGTGTGCCATCACAGGTGTGCAGATCTTCCCACACACCAATCATGCATATATGCATACACCAGACACATACACACATACATACAAAGAATAAAGAGTGAAAAACATTTAGAAAGAAGGGGACTGTCTGTTCCCACTGATTAGTTAAATAAATGCATAATGTAAAAATATTCACCCACATAACAAATATGTAACTTCTTATCGTAACCATGTTACGTATATCTACTTTAGAAAGATTTGAACTTGAATTTGGTAAATAAATGAAGAAAAACAGGAATAATGTACACACATGGAAACTTATAGATGTTATCAGTGATTGGAAGGTTCTGCTATGTGTCATATCTGAGTCAGGCTCTGTTGATAAGTTTGTGTCTTTGTTGCTTTCTTCCTGTTTTCTAATATGCTTATGAATTCTCTTTGAAACTAAACATAGTTTCTATGACAAACAGTAGATGCTAAATAATTTCTATGCCTACAAATGGGATTGGGAGAGGGTCTAGAATTAAATTTGTTATACATACTTTCAGTGCATGACTATTTCAAATGTGTCTTAAAGACACCCTAGTCCTTGGAACTATGATTGGTCTTCCAGGAGGTTTTTCTCAGCCTTTTCCACACCCATCTTTACAGTTTTAGCTTTGTCTTACACTTCTGACAGGCTTTCTACTTGCACAGGTTTGTAGCTCTCAAAACTGCATTCCAATTTAGTTATCACTCAATACCTCAGTTTAGATAAACACCCTGTCACTGGATTTTAGACATGCTACAGTCTCAGTGTTCCTAGGACTCTCCTAGATGTAATTCTGGGAAGATTCTCTCTCTGCCTCTATCTCTCTGGGAAGATTCTCTCTCTGCCTCTCTCTATCTCTCCCCCTCTCTCCCTCTCTCTCTCTTTTCTCTGTCTTTTCCTTTCTCTTCTTTTTCTTGTCTTCTTCCTCCTTTTCCCTCTCTTTTACACCCACACACAGCACACCATCCTTCCACCATTTTTTTTTTTACTCTCACTCTGCCTATTTCCATCTGCAATGGCCATTCACCAGCTCCCTCAGGCATTTTCTTCCTTGATGTCCACAGCATCCCCTCTTAGCAAAAAGGAGGGTACATGAAAAGAGATTTTGCCTTTCCTTGGATGGCAATTCTTCTCTTCCCCATGTTTTGTGTAATGAGGATCTTCCCACAGGCATATCTCCTAAGGTTCTGGTGAGTTTCAAGGTGAAAGCCTCTGACTTAGATAAAAATTTCTCATGTATCTGGCCATAAAGGTAACTTTGGTAAAAATCTTTTTTTTTTAATATATCTGAAATTACCACAACTTTACTTCTCATTTTCTAATTTATTATCAGGTAAGCAAAAGCTAGGTTACCTTGTATTCCCATGGATATGAATCTTTATTTCAACTTTGAGTTGGTTGATATTCTTGTGATCTCAGCTCTTTGATTCAAGAAGAGCTGTAAATCTGCAATTTGTTTAGTTCATTTTTGTCAATCTAAGATTGGGTATAATTTTTTTTTTTTTTTTTTTAGTTTTGTGCATCACAAGCAGAAATGAAGTTCCCTAAAACTTGCTTTCAAATGAGTTCACTAAGAAAGAAGGAATAGAAAAAAAAAACCAATGGAAAACACAATATACAAAAGAAAGAATGAGAAAGAATGGCAGGCGTGTGCAGAGAGGATGCAAAAGACAGACATGGAGGAAAACCCAGAGCACTGGTAGATCTTGGTGGAAAGAACATTGACACTCCTATTATCTTTATTTCTATTTCTTTTGATGTTGGTGGCTTTTTTGGAGACATGTTCTCCCTGTATCCCCAGCTGTCCTGGAACTCACTAGGTAGACCAGGCTGGCTTCGAACTCACAGAGACCCCTTGCCTCTGCCTCTCAATTGTTGCAATTAAAGGTGTGCACTGCCATGCCCGGCCTTAACCTTTCTTTCTATTTCTGTATAATTCATAGATAGTGTTCCTTTAGTACCTTAAGCACCACAATGAAGATGCAGTATATGATGACAATATTATTCTCATTAGTCCCAAACAAAATGAGTGAATTGATTTCTGATTTAGTTTTTGTTTTTTTTTTCTTTCTGATGATATAACTCCTGAAATTGTTACTTTAAAAAAAATCCAGATTTTCTAAACATGTTATCAACCTATTTCTCATCAATGTCCAAATATAATGGAAATACTATTGCATAAATTAGTTACTCATTGAGAACACCATCCAGTCGAAAAGAACATTAGATTTGAAACTGGGGAAAAATGGCTTCTGTAAAATCTGGGTTTAATTCACACATTTAAGGAGATCTGGAAGAATTCCATAGATGGTGTTTATGATTCAGGAGATAATAGTAGCTCTGCTGACTGTCAAGCGATTGAGTTTACACTGATATATATATATAAAATCTTATTCTTGGTCTCCATTTCTGTGAAGCACTAATCACAATGCCCACTTCACTTGAAGGGTTACATTCCCAGGTATATGTGAACGTGCTTTCTGAATCATAAGGAAACAATCCACAGCCTATTATCATAACTCTGGTCCAGTTATTTATTTTTCTCAACTTATTAGAATTCTTTTTATGGTGTTTTTATTCTGTAATGTCCTTGGCCTTCTTTTCTTACTTTATTACTGCTTACAGCGTTATAGTCATTTACAACTTCATGTTAATCAAATCCCGGAATTTCGACAAAAACAACAGCCCCTGCCTCATCCGTGACCTTTTTCCCTTTGATCCTGGCATCTGAAAGCTTTTTATACATTCTAATTCTCTTCCATTTTAATAGCTCTGTGAAACAGTCCTATTTTGTTTGACTGATAAGATCATTGAAGGTGACCTGTTTTTCTCCAGAGATGTACAATGAATAAAACACACACATACACTCACCCACAATGAGGGAAAAATCTCTCTCTCTCTCTCTCTCTCTCTCTCTCTCTCTCTCTCTCTCTCTGTCTCTATCTCTCATGTTGGGATGAACTGACTTCTCAGACATTATGGTAATATACGCCTTACCAAATTACGCAAGCTGCCTTCCTTACTATTGTAAACTTTAGGGTTTTTTTTTTTGTTGTTGTTGTTATTTCATCTTGTTTCCTATAAAATTGAATAGCAAAAATTTTGCAGCAAAAATAGAGTGGCTAGTGTTTGATTTTGTATACTTAATGAGCTCTGAGATTGTAAATACCCTAATTTGTAGATAAACTTGGTTGAAACACTGAATTTAATTTGTTGAAGCACAAATTTCCATATACTTTTATGCATGTGTTTCTCAAGGCATGGCAGTTGTACTGGTTTTAGTTTGCAAGGTGTCCTGCTTTGCTTTAGGTGCCTATTCTCCACATAGCCTGCTATACCCATCTGAGTTGTTTGTGTCATGTTAATGACTCCTAGCTTAAACAGGAAGGCTATTCATGGCTGTGAAAAATTGATATTTGAGAGCATTTTATTCTGCTCACTCAGGTTTATTCTTTATAAAGAATCCAAACAGTAATAACATTTACAATAGAATTCTGAGTAGAATGTTTGATGCACAGCTATTCCACATGTTTGTAACTTCCCAAGCACTCTATTGTCAAACATCTCCTCTGCCCACCATCACCCTGATAACCTTATTACTGCAATGCCTACTCCCACACACTCATCAAAGAACAGCTTTTTCTTTTGTTTACTGGCAGCACTTTTTGAAATTATCCTTCTAATTTTCAAAGCTTTATGCTACCTGGCTATTCAATATGAATTGCATGGTTTCAAGATGATTTTTATATCTATCTGTTATGCTGATATTTTTCTTAACTACTTATAGCTACTCTTCTGGGTGACTTGCTCAAGAATAGAAGAAAAACCTACTCAAAGTTTTCGCTATATTAGAGAGATATGCAAAACTGCCTTATCATGCCTGCACATGAACTTTTAGTAGTATGTTTTCCATCTAAGTTGGAGTCTGGCAATAAGTGCCTTCCTTCTCCAAGATTAAGGCAAGTTTCCCTTAACTGACTTCCCATAGTTTGTTTCCACATAGTTCTGGAGAAGTGATTCATGGAAGTCAGGATGCACTTTTCACTAAAGTCACTGCAGAAATATAGTGATTCTAGTTTATTTTGAGACAGTTAATCATTTAAAAAAATTTATTGATTCTTTGAGAATTTTGTACAATGTATTTTTATCATATTCAGACCTCATCTGCATCTCCTTGCAGATCCATTCCCACCTCCCTAACACTCCTATTCTAATGTCCTTCATTATTTTTTAAGGTCTATCAACACCAATTTGTGTTCTCCAAATGCTCTTGGATGTGGGTCCATCCCCTAGAGTCTGGTCAATCTCCCTGGCATCACACTCTTAAAGAAAACTGACTCTCCTTCTCCTGGAAAACAATGTTTCCTGTATTCATCTAACACCTCTGACTCTTACAGTCTTTCTGCCCATGATTCTGCTATGATCCTGAATCTTAGGAGGAGAGGGTGAGATACAGGCCAATATAGTGCTGGGCATTTTGCAGTTGCTTATTTTCTGTATGTTTACCACTTGAATGTTTCTGTGTTATTTGCAATTGGTAGTATTTTAATTCAAAACAGTGTCATCTTGACCCAGCATGGTAAATATGTAGTTATAGTGAATATTCTTTCAGCATACAACATAGAATTAATCAGGATTTGTAGTTTAAAAAGATAAACATTCACTAATATCCCATTACCATTTTTAAATTTTTTTTCTTGTTTGTTTTAGCTTCAAATATGTAACTCATCTACAAAATATTCATATATTTATAACATATACCACACCTTTCACTTGGATACAAGAACAGAAAATTGATGAGATGATGCTTGGATGCATATGGGATAAAATTATACTTTTGTTCCAGCTATAAAATGTGTACTCCAATTGAAATGTTTATTATACATCTGTGAATGTTTTTTCTTGCATGGATAATGGTGTTGCATGGACAATTTAATTCCTCTCTTTTAAAAATAATCCTGGAGACATCTCTTCTCTACCTTCTCAGTAAATATAAGCAGAGACCAGTTCTATTCAAGTCCAAGTTGAATGCATACATTATACTGCCTCGAATACCTTCCATTTATTATATTGTTGACTTAGCCAACTGAAAATCATTGGTATAATTTCCCCAGGCCTGGCCGATCCCCATTTCATGTGAGATCTAAAGCTATGAATTTCTAAAAAATCAGTACTAACAAGACTTTATACATAGACATAGAAATTAAATAGTAACACATATTCCTGGCATCCTATAGAAATGTATACACTGTAGAGAAAGAATTTACTTTACTCTCAGGATTATCATCTGAAAAGTAGAATATGATAAATAAAAGTTAAAATATAAATACAAAGTATCTTCCAACTTGAAAATAAAATAAGCTGAATTCCTCTACTCAAAGACAGCATCATATACTCAAATAGGAAGTGTGGTTAAATATCTGTTATTGATTTACTAATCATTTTGAATAAATGCATTATAAATATAAAAGAAAATTTTAAATCACAAAGTAATTTGGGAAAAGATTAGGATAATTAGGCATTTGATGAAGACCCTCGTTTATTTTTTTCACAATGTTATCACAATTTCACAAGGAGCAATAATCTATTGATTGTGCAGTATGTTTCATGTTTTAATAAACGCTGATGTCACATATTTTCTATGCATTCTGGACACATCCCTGCATGTTTCCGAGTGTTCTTTACTTTTCTTAAGAGAACACTTAGACTCAAAACCCTGATTGTGTTTCTGGCAACTTTCCAAGGGAACTCTTGTCTGGATTACAGTATTGATTTCCTGTTGCTGCATAACAATATTTTCATAAACATAGTGTCTTAAAACAAGCACATCTACTATGTCACAGTGTCTGTGGGTCAGTATTCTGGGTACTCCTCTGTTGCTGCAAGTTCTCAGTGAAAACTGAAATCAAGATGCTAGTCATAAATCAGCTTTCCTTTGATGACTCTTGTGAAGAAACATCAGTTTCCAGTCATAGGAGTTGATGCAAAGATCACTTGCTTGGATACTTTTGGATTAAGAACCTTACTCCCTAGTTTACAACAGGCTAGAGGGGTCTTTTTGTTGCTTGTAACATGGACATTTTCTATACTGTTTATTGATTCATTTAAGTGTGCAAGTTGAGGTGTCCATAGAGATAATCTTTCACACAAAAATCACACTGTTATGTCTAATTGTATCGTGGGATCCAATGTCAGTATAAGTCACCAGAGATCATGTGTAATGAGCTCAGATGGAACAGTATTGAAAAATGAGACTATTAGGGGGTGATTAGGTTATGTGTGATCTACCTTCATGAGTAGATTGAGATCATCATTGATGAATTGGAGCCATAGCAGTAGAGTCCTTTCAGCATGGAAAGTTGAGGTCCTATCCCCATCTTATGAGTGAATGCTTGTCTAATTACACCACCACAGGACAATTCAGTAAGGCCTTCCTCAGATACCATAGACTTCCCAGACTCTGGAACTGTGAGAAATAGTTCTAGATTATATCCAGTCTATAAAAACTCAGATACATTGTAATCCATTTTCTATGCCTAGTTAATAAGACATAAGTTAGAGACACTATCCAAGCACAAGAGTTGAGAATTGGACAGGAATTTATGGGAGGCAGGTGGGATCATGGTAAGAATCCTCGTGACACATCTTTACACTGTAACTGGAGGTTTGCCATTTTTGTAAGTGGAGGTCAGAGAAGTAGAATAGAATGCATGGTCCCTAACACTGGATGTGGGTTGACACAGAAAATATAGTGCAGAATGCTCCTTATTTGGATGCCTGGGAAATGTTCCTTATGTGCCTTGCCTACTCTAGAAATTCCTAAGTTGTAATATTGATAATATACTTTGAGATGAATATATACCATAAATATGACTCACTTTAAATTAACTATGGATATTTATCCAAGAACTTAGGTATTTCTTTCTATATTGTTGTATTTGAAGGACACTAGCAAATTTAGGCTAAAAATACTTAATGAAATGTAGCCCAGGGGCTGGAGAAATGGCTCAAACACTGAAAGCACTTACTGATTTTTCAGAGGGCCTGGGTTCAGTTCACAGTGTAGTTCAAAACTGCCTGTAACTCCAGTTTCTGGGGATTCAATGCCCTCTTCTGGCCTTCAATGGCATCAGGTACTTGGTGTATATGCATACATGTAGACAAACATTCATACACATACAACAAATAAATAGATCTTTATGTCTTACAGGGTTTATACTGAGTTCAACAATATATAACTATATCAATTCAACTGTGAACCTAGACACTTGCACCCACTTGTGAATGAGATGTACTGTTGCTCTGGAGTGTGTTACTGAATATGTTAGGGCTATAGTGAAAAGCTTCTAATCATATAGTTATTAAAAATTTTAAAAAGTATAATGATTAAAAAAATAATAATTCTTCAAAGCATAAAAATTTGCTCCTCAATAATTAGTATATGTGAAAAACATTATCACTGAAATCTACCTGATGACTTTATATCCATGCTCAGATGCCAAGGAGCTCAGAAAGTAACTGACTGTGACTAGTAATAATCTGATATATAGAGATTAGAAACGCATGTGCAAACATCTTAATGTCAATTGCATTAAAAATGAAGTTTTCTGCATGAAACTCTGTATTTTAATAAATAAATGGATATCTTTTTTAAAGGTTAAAACCTCATTAATTTTATATCTTATAGGGTTTATGCTGAGTACAATATTTTATTTTATAACTGTAATAATTCAACTGTAAACTTAAAAATGTACCGCCAATTTCATAAGAGATGCAGTCTAGCTCAGAAAATTGTTATTGACTATGTCAATGCTGATGTAATGAAATGCTTTTTCTAAGTATGTGGTTATTAAATAATTAAAAAAATACATAACACAAATTCAGAAACAGCACCAGTATGCTTTAAAAATCTGTTGATGACACTGAAATAAAATGACCTCATTCCATGTGAACATTTGAAAATTAATGAAAGTAATTTTATTGGGCTTTTAAAAAGATTCACACCAGGCATGGTGGGGCACACACACACACACACACACACACACACACACACACAAAATCTGTCTGTTTGTCATCTATCTATCTATCTATCTATCTATCTATCTATCTATCAATCATCTATCTATCTATCTATCTATATCTATCTATCATCTATCATCTATCTATCATCTATCTAATAAATCTTAAAATATAAGATGCACAGCCTAGCAGTTAAGAGTACTAGCTGATCTTGCAGAGGACCCAGGTTGGGATCCCATCACCCATATTGAAGCACACATCCATCTGTAACTCCAGTTTCAGGAGATCTGATGTCCCCTTCTGACCTCCATGGTCATTGCACACATGTGGTGTGCTTACATACCTGCTGGCAAAACACACCTACATATAAAATAAAAACAAATTTAAATAAATTAAAGACAAACAAAAAAATGCTGAATTACTTCTTTATAAGTTTTATACTTATTTATAATAGGTATTATATATAGGAAGTCTCATTTTTTCATTGAAAATCATTGGGTTAAAGATGATGCTCATGTAACATATGGAAAAGAAAAAGAATAAAAATCCCAAACCACTTGCTTTCGTCTTACATAAAGCTTTGATTTCAAAAATTCGCTAAAAAGGGGCTCTCATTCCACAATTTAAAACTGCTCTGTTAGAGCAAGACCTTGGAGAGAGGAGCTACTCTTTCTTTGCCTGACCGAGAAATACCAATAAAAGTGCTCATCCGTGCCTCCCTGGCACATGACCAGCTTCAATAAATAGAATTCATTACACCAATGGAGTAGTACAGGTAAAGCACTTATAAGAGGTGCAATAAATGCTATCTGTTAGAAAAGCCATCTCTAGCTCAGCAGTCGAAGCACTGGATGAATGCTGTTGCATCGCTCCATATTCTTGCTCTGCCCCTCTGCACAGCTGCTCCAATTAATCCCTTTGCTTTCCTCACATTTGATATGTTATTAATAACTCATGAAGCCATTCTAAGTTTTATTCAAATTAACAAAAAGCTACCTGGCACCCATTAGGAACTATGTGATTTCTAAAATTATGATTGTTATCTAGTTTTCAAAAATAGATATAATCTTACCAATATATTTTAGTGCTTTTTTATTTTATCTAACAAATATTAATTAATTCATTTACGAAGTTCAAGGTAATGAACCAAAGTATATAGGAAACACAAAAGTCAATTGAAAGGTGCTTTTATGATAGAAGTGTTTGCTGTTTGCTATGGAAGATAAGATATGTGCAAATATGATAAACTCAAACAAAACATTAAAAAAAAAACCCACAAAATACTAAGTGTAAGTAGTTCTAGACGGTTGCAGAATGAGCCGTGTAGATGGTTGATGCTGAGGCTCACCTATGATTTGAAAAGAAACTGACAGCAATATATTAATTTCTGTCCAAAATCACTTTGTACAACTGTCTCCAAGAAGTGCACAACTCTCAAAATATTCTTTAGAAGAGCAAAATCACTTGCTTTCTTTGAGCCATTCTGAAACACTTTCCAATGGGAACAAAAATATTGACTTTAGACTATCCCAAATCTTAGGTCGTAGGGACCAACCAGTAAAATCAGTTCCACTGAGAATCTTTTCCCTGTCCTGTTTCTCTTTTATGGGTTTTTCTCCCTTGAATACTTCCTGTGACTTAAGGCCCTTTCACCTCTTATTTGCCACATGAAAAGCAAAATTGGTGCCTCTTAGCTCTTAATTTTTGCATGAATGGGAAAGACAAGCTGAACGAAGCTGTGATAAGGTGAATACTTCGTCTAACTGGCTGGAGACCTTTTTCAGGATGGAACTGCTTCATGACAACTGCCACCCTCAATTCCCTTTCCGAAGACAATTGACTCTATTCTTTTATGGTTATTATTTTAAATAAAGGGCTTACAAAAGGAGATAAGCTATTCTGGACAGTATGACTTTTTTTCTTCTCTCCTAGTTCAGACATATAAAAAGACTCTCTGTGCACCAAGGTCTGTCTCATGCTCCCTAAGAGGAAACAGAAGTTGAGAAAGGAAGCCAATTAGGGAAGATGCCAATATATTCTCCTAAATGCCCCCAGTTCAGGATTTTTACCTATTTTACCCATATGTAATTAGTCATCAAAAGCTTTTGCTGTTGTTTGTGCAATGTGTGAGCTTCCCACTGACAAATCCCAATGGTACTTTTCCCCCTTAAAATGAAAGCCCTCCTTTGGGAGCTAAACAAACTCAAATCCTGCCTGATGTGCAACAAAGGACTTCTCTTTGTACACCATACCAGCTCCATCTGCACATAAAATTCCTTCTTTTTCTCTTTCTTACTCGGTCATCCCATCTTGCATTCCTTTGAGCTGTAGAGGCAATTGAGCCACGAATCCCTTATGTACAATAGCATCACTCTTCATGGGCACAGGTTTTATTTGATCTTTTATGAAAAACGCAATGTGTTTGCACACACAGTTATATGACCACTGTGTCTGCTTACAAAGGCTTCTTTTGCCACTATCCGGAGTCCTCCCATCATTTTCTGAGAATCATTTCCGTAGTTTCCCTCATTTGGCTCAGCAGGTACCTGCGTTTTACTTTTTGTTCACTGGTTTTCAGAAGGGACAGCAATAGAGAGTCAAGAGGGTACTGAAGATTCACACCAGGGAACCAGGATTGTCCCATTCGTAGAACAAGGTGCCTAGTTTGTGTAGCCAGGGCTACGTGCAACTAAGCAGTCCTTTGCTCATAAATAATAGATCAGAGTTCTTTTTTTTTTTTTAACTTGGCATGCTGTGGAGCTGCACATACCATGTGTACAAGATGCTGATCCTCCTGTACCATGCCAGACCCTGGGCAAGCACATGGCAATACAGTGAATACAGATATTGAGACAAAGAAGCTGTATGGTTGGTCAAACACTTTGTTCCAAATCCTGTAACTCTCCTGGGTACTTTACCTGTACTGTGTCCTCCTCCTAGTTAACAACTCTGCATTAGTCCCTTCTGCCAGTCTTCACTCTCTATTGCCCTAATGTCCAATATCCACAATGTGTCTCCATCATACCCCACTTCAACAACACACAACATCTTTTAAAGTGAGCTGATAACACAAGTCGAATAGTCAAAAAATGTTTGATAGCCATTGAAAGCCACATTGAACTCCATAAGAGTATGAAGGATTCACTCTTCATGAGCGAAGTAGCTGACCTGTACTCTCTCTCTCATAACCACAGAGTTGCTTGCATTTCCTCATCAAAGATATATTCCCTTTCGTCCCAAAAATGAATTAAAATATTTTTTTACAAGACACCAATCATTTTACTCTGTAGTACCCAGCAGATTATTTTATATTAAAAAATTAAGGCTCTTGTGTTGCAACTTTTGAAACCAACAAGGTTAATTCTTTGAAATTTACAAAAATACATATTTCATAAAGTTTACATTTTAATTGCATCAGAAAAATTAAAGGAATCATTGGATATACAGAATTAGCCCTTCCTTCCTTCCCTCCCTCCCTCCCTCCCTCCCCCCTCTTCATCTTCCATACATCACTCTTGTTCCCGAGCTCTAAGTATCAGGTTTTAGATTTAAAAAGCAAACATCAATTGAATGTTTTAAAAATTCTTTTCTATTTCTAAGAATTCATACTGAAAAATAAGAAAGAACTATTAGTACAATATGAGAAACATATATTTCAATGGTAAATATTTGCTCCAAACACAATGTAAATTTTCAGTTTTTATATAGATAAAGGTAATTTTCAGTTGGCTCCTGAAAGTCAGTGGGCTTCCTCCCAGTCTTTACTGAGTAACATGATGTGAAATATTTACCACTCTTTTCCATGAGGAAACTTGCAGTACTCTTCCCTTCACTGGCCCATTCTTCTGATGTTTAGAGCTACACTGATATTTTCTACAGGCATGTATGATTACTTACCGATCTGAAATAGACTTGGGTTACTTCCTTCGATGGTTAGATCATAGATTTGACCAGCGCCTCACCTTTTGCTTGCAGAGAGAGCCACAAGTGATATGAGAAAAAGCTGAAAATAGCAGGCACTGAATACAATGTCAGGACTCAGTGTGATTTGATTGCCATTTAGTTAGAAGTAAAGTTGATGCATTTGGCCAAATATTATAGCCATCCAGTGACATGGTTTTTGATGTGACAAAAAAATGTTGGGTTATGTCTCCTATGAACTCTTCTCAGTCTCTCTCACACACTGTTTCCCTGTAAAAGGTCCCCAGGAGTTATCACCAGCTACCTAGTTTCTTATCATTGTACATTTAGATACTATTATATCAGGTAACCTATAAGTTCTTTGAGCTTAGGACTTGTCTGTTTCCTTTCTGAAAACTTTGAACTGTTTCTTATGCTCATACATTCAGGAACATTTATTACTTGTTCAGAAACAGATATAAAACAATCCAAGTTATGATTTCAGAGAGCCAGGAAGCTCAGATTATTTAAACATCTTCCAGTAACACATAGCTTCTTCGTACTTGTGACAAAGTGCTATGAGCACATTTTGAGGTTACACAGAACTCAGTGGAAAAGAATTCTGGGATTGAATAGTAAAGTCTGGTAAGCCCAGGCAGTAGGAAGTAAGTCACCATCTTTATTAGGAAGAGGCACCTGCCCCAGCCCCAGGATGTGCTCCATGCCTTCAGGTTGCAGGCCAGTAAACTGGGCTTCAGTATGGCAAAGCACTGCATCGCATATTACAGAGTGTCAAATTTATGGTTCAGATCCTCAGATTCCAGTTACGGTGGCTTTATGAAATACTGCAAACAGCATGAGTTAACCACTAGAAAATAATATTCTCATAGTTCTGCAGGCTGGGCTTCCAAATCAGAGGACAGTTTGTATAAGATGAGTTCTCTGCTGAATTGCAGATGACACCTTCTCTCTGCATCTGCCCATGGTAGAGGGTGTGGTAAGTCTCTGAGCCTCTTCTTATAAGGACATTAATCTTGTCATAAGAACCTCATCTACATGACCTCATCTAAACCTCATCTCAATTTATTCTCCTGATGTCCAACTCTCAAACATGATCACATGAGGTTAGAGCTTGCATACAGGAATTTCAGAGGATATAAACTTCCAGTCAGCAACTTTAAGCATGTGCACACTTTGTGTTAGAATGTTGCTTTTCCCATTATGCTGTCCCAGTTCTCTTTCATTTGAGACTGCCTTGCTTTTTTTTATACTTTTATGCTTAGAGGATTATAAATAAGCCCAGGGGAATACATATGGTTGAGCTGTGTGGCAGTTTATGCACTGAATCAAAATAAGATCAAACTTTGAGTGGTTGTTTATCCAAAGGAGTTTAAGCCAAGAGAATTCCAGATTCTCAGTCTTATCCATAGTGAGAAAAATCAACTAAGAGAAAGAAGAACATAGACAGCTCTCAGCTCTCAGCTCTCAGCATGCCTCTGAGAGCTCAGCCAAGGGAGGAATGGCATGACCTATCTGTAAAACATTCTCTATGCTGGCTGTAAGTCCTGTGCAGCCATTTCTCTTTGATATTTGATTCAGTTGCACAGGGATTTCTTTCTTTGACCATATTTCATTGTTCAGAATCCCTCTTCACAATGCGATTTATTATACCGGGGCAGGCACAGTTACCAAATGGAATCTCCATTGCTCAGCAATTTACTATCTGGCGGAATTATTTTTTTCTTCAGATGTGTTAGTGCTATTTTATTAGTTTAAGATACCTCAGAACCCAATTCTTAATAGGCCTTTTCAGAGAGACAGAAGGATGTTGCAGGTTGTACCATAATTTAGAAACATGTTTAGTCTCTGCTGCTCCCAGTTCTAACAGAAAGCTCCCAAACCTTTGTAGCTTCCTGAAAGAGAGGAAATACTTGGTTTGGAGCTCAAGTTCTTCAACCACAGCATCTAAATATTTTAGGACTTCCTAGCTCGAAAAGTCTCTTTTATTTTAATTGGGAAACTCTTAGTGGGTATCTGAAAAACTTTAGAATGGAGGAGAGTCCCCAGGAAAACCAAATAATGACCAAACTTGGAACTTTCATTATTACACTGCATACTTTGGGGAAGGGAGAGGCACTAGAGAAGTCTCAATAATCAATTTTGTTTATGTGTGGAGCCTCCATAATAATCCACCAACTGTGAGGTTCATGAAGCTTCTGGATTGTGAATGCATCCATGTGCTATGCAGGTGGTCCACACACAATTCCATTGAGAGAGAAGCTCCTGTGCTTCATATCCTTCGTGAGTTCTCATCTACTGGTTCATTTGCTTCCTTTGTAATAAACTATGAAATGCAAATAAAGTGTCCATTTAACATCTGAGAGCTATTATATTCAATTACCAAGAACAATAACAGGCTTCTGCGAACCTCTGATTTGTGGCCAAGTTGAACTGAACTGTGGATATCCTGGGCACCTAATATTGTAAATAGTCTCTGAAGTGGAAGATAACCTTGTAGGACTGAACTCTTTACCTAGAGAAATTCTGGGCAAAAATAGAACTGAAGTTGTGAAACGTTTAAATGGTGTTTGCAGAGAAAGGGAGAATTTTTTTGGTGTGAAAAACCCACATATTTGGTGCCAGAAGTTTGTGAATAGAGAAGCAGTTCTATACCAAAATGTGATTTGGAGAAGAAAAAATAACCATTATAAAGATCATCACAGCAGACAATCAGTATCACATTGATTTCTACTCTGTTGGATGCTTCAAGTAGTACTGGTATCTGCATGCTAAGTAACTTTTCCATCTACCACTTCCTACTGATCATTTTTTTTTGTATCTTTATAAGACTTATATCACAGTAGATGCATTTACACCAATATTGTAGAGCATAAGTAATGAATTTTACTAAGGTGTTTGGACAGCCAAAATGTCACTTGATGATAGAAATTTTCAATGTCATTATAATCTTAGAGGACATCTATCATATATCTGGTCTGTTGTTTACTGAAATACATAGGGTGGCAAAATTTATGTGTTTGTGTGTATATTAATGACCATGTTACATATACACACTCATTCTATAGAATTTTAAAACTGACTGAGAATATGAAAATAAGGCATTTATTTCTGCCCATTCTTCACAACTTATAATCATCCTATCTATAATGTATCCATTGTTACTCACTCTACTTAATGTATAACATAACTAATAAGCATCTGCTATGTGAACAATATGGAAGTTAAGAAGTACATCCAAATAAGCAAGAACTTAAAACTCTAGGACCAAGTTTGCAAAATGACTTAGTAAAAATAGACTATTCCTTTCCTACTTGTTTGCAGCTTTCTAGATAACATGAATTTGCCTGAAGTTGCTGGGTTGGCTTAATGGAACGCTATTGCCACCTACTGGTCATTATGAACTATTAGAGATCTACTATTAACCCCAAGAAAGAAGAGGGTCTACTGGTTGAGCATAAGGCCAGCAGACTGTACTTGAAACAGACTTTTAGATGTTTAAATTTACGGATATTTTGTGTGTGTGTGTGTGTCTCCTTGTAATTGACCTGGAATTCACTATGTAGACCAGGTTGTCTTAGATCTCATAGAGATCCAGTTGCCTGTGCCTGTTGACTGCTGAATGTTTAAATTTAGAATGAGTGATTGAACAGAGTTTACCATCTCATGACTCAGCCTGCATATGATAATTTAAACCAACCACTTTTGGCTTGATGGAAGGGATCCATATTAGTAGTAAAGAATGTGGACTTTTAATTCAAAGATCAGAATTGGAAGTTTCAGCCCTATGATTTGTTAGCTATATGACCTTCAGTCAGTAATGTCATTTGCTTATATTAATGTGGTTCCAAATGTTTCAAAATGGAATAATGGAAGTGCCATTGTAAGGGTGCTAGTCCTATGAAACAAGAGTTGGAAATGCGGATGCGGTTCCCAGCATGTGGTCAGCAATCAGTGTGCACTCTTCAATAGTATTCCCCCAGTGGGCCCCTTCTTCTGGGTGACATAATACTAAGCCAACTTCTTCTCTGGGCCTTATTTTCTCATGAACCTTAGGGGTCAATTTACAAATATTGGACATTCCAGTCCAGCTACGTGTTCTCTGAGAAGCACAATACATTGCTGGTGCTCAGCTAGTACAACTCCCTGTATAGCTGAAGCAGTTCACTCTGAAATTGTCAGGTTTAACTCACTGCTGTTTTCCCATCTCACTTATTTAAAAAACTCAAATTGCAACAGTCAATGAAATATAATAATCATAATTCTTATGCTCAAAATTTTTTGCAGTTATAAACACCACAATATAATCACTCACAATAATATATGAAACTTTTCCTGACCCTAGTTAGCTTCCTTTGATTTTTATATATTAAAAAATATAGTTCAAAATTATGTGCATTATCCTTACATGGGCTCCATTCCGAACTCCTCTCCATTGATTCAGTTTTGTTTATATTAAAAAGATGTACTGCTGATCTCAATCACCTCCCTTATGTTCTCAAACCAGTAGAAAGAGTAAAGAAGGTAAATGAATGTAATCCAAAATGCTATTGAGCCAGTTTAGGTCAGTAAATTTTTGGTGCGCATTGCTTCTCAAATTGTTTGAAGATGAAAGCTCATCCTTGTAAAGTGCCTTGTAACCTCATTGATATTTTAAAGAGAGAGAAGAAAGTCATTACAGTTTTGAAGTTATCCCATCTGAGAATAAGATTATTTGCTCTATAGAGTTGAAGACTGAGTTTTCTTAGCAAATTCAGAGTTGATGAGATCTTTATAGATAAATGCTAAATAAGTTCTTTTATTTTATTTCATTTTTTTTTTATTGAGACAGAGTCTCATTGTAGCCCTAGATGTCCAGGAACTCACTGTCTAGACCAGGCTGGCCTCCAACTACACCCAGCTGAGTAAGCAATTTTAGAAGATGTTTACACATAAATCAGGAAAAGGATGTCAATTTTTCTTTTTGTTATAATACTTTACTGATATTAATGTGTTTTGCTTTACTCTTCATTTGCTAAAACAGTTTCACTCATTCCCCAGGGTAGCCTGGGCCTGTTTCAGTCAGCCTTTATTTGATGATCATACTTCTTCCCTCATAAACGAACTTTTATAAGCTGTGCAATAAAAACTTAGTGCAAATAAGTAGGATATATGTATACTTGATGCATTTCTGTGTTTTGTACATAAAAAAATGTTACATTTTTGACAAAGCCCCTCCATACCTCCAGAGCCAATTTTCACTTCCTTGAAGGCAATAGAAAACCTGCTTGAAGAATATCTTCCTCACTCCTTTTCTCTTAATGGCTGGAAGAGTGAATTAATCATCTTTATTATCTAAAGTTTGGATGTTTTGGCATTTTGGGCCTTGCTAGAGAGTGGCTGACTTTACCAGGATTAGCCCATTTTTGATGGTTAAGAATTCTCCTTTTTACACATCTTTGATGTGCAAACCAACCAATCCAGTGATAAGATCCAAGTATGTCTTAACTTCAGACCCAAGAACCTTGACCTTATCAGCCTCTCCTACTCAATCCAGGTCAGTTACCTGACAACTCTAGGCAGCACTTTTGTGCAAGCATGCAGACCCTATCAAACTAGTTAATCCTAGACAGCCATCCTTTGCCTTGCCTGACTACTTGTTACAGAAATGTGCATAAAAGTTCTTACTCATTTATTTGCTTCCAATTCTCCAAATCCTGGTGGACCTAGGAACTTCCTGGTAAGGTGTTTCAGGCAAGATGGTGTCCTTTCTCTTGGAACTGTAACAATTATCTTTACAATAATAGTCCTCTATCCATCTATTGGCCTCTTAGTACCTGAATAATGATGAAAAATTCTACCTTTGAAACCATTTACCTGTTGTGCAGTTGGATGACCTTCATAGACTGTGACAGTGGGCTGTCTTAGGAGCTATTTCTTGGAGAATAGCAAAACCTTGTGAATCTCACTCCCTTGGACCTTACAAAACAACTGGAGAATGGCTGCTGCCTTTGGCAGTCAAAATCTTAGCATTCACAAGTTGACAGTGCCACTTGTGAGAAATAAAAACTATGTATAATGTTCTACAAAGTTAGTGTCTTTGATGATGCTCTGTTCAGATCAACTTCTTTTGCTAGCAGAGAGTTTGCAAGGTCATAAAGATCACCCTTATATTTGACTGAGGTGTCACAGAACTCAGCAAAGTTAGGACTTTGTTACTCACAATGCTTACAGAAAAGCTGCTTGCTTTTACTAATGATACAGTTAATTACAATGAAATTAGCAAGGACAGATACCATAAGGCAGTGCAGAGGAGAGTACCTCAGCTCGACCATCCTATTGTCTTCTTATAGATTTGTGGAGATGGTATTTATGTCTCTGAGCAAAGATGTACCATGATACACAGGGAAATGTAGAGTTGCCCTATATGACCACCTTGAGCCTCAAGTCTCTCCAGCAATCAAACTGATGCCATGGGGTCCAGACCTCCCCCCTTCTCCCACACCATGTCACATAATGTAGACCATACAAATTGCCCAATGCTCCACTGTAGATCCCACTGTTGGCGTTGAATATGAAGCATATAGTCCAAGAGCCCTGGGTGAAAAGATAATCTTATGAGGTAGAAAAGTCCATGGTTCCAGAGACTGTCTCCTGTGGCAAAGCAAGAAACATTTCTGTAGGTAAAGTTAGCCCTTTCTCACCAAGTACTCAGAACAGTTGTCATACTCATTAAATGGACAATAAGTGTTAGTATCACTATTTGTAATACTGATTTGTCCAGAATAGATGGAACAACATAGGAGAATCTGTCTTTCCTGAAGAAAGACACTGTCAAACTCACGCCCCTCTTACCCCCATGTTGTTGAGGGCATTTTAATCATTCATGATAACAAAGAGTACCCAACTAAAACCCCTAGCCTTTGTTTTAACTCTACTTTGTTCTGCCTTCTTAGCTTATCCCTTGAGTGAA
This sequence comes from Nannospalax galili, assembly GCF_000622305.1. Classification (NCBI taxonomy): domain Eukaryota; kingdom Metazoa; phylum Chordata; class Mammalia; order Rodentia; family Spalacidae; genus Nannospalax; species Nannospalax galili. The sequence continues at coordinate 1,565,802 of NW_008359075.1, forward strand.
CTTGGGTGTCCATAGACCTTTTCAGGTTCATATCTATTGTCGACTCCTGGGGCTACTTTGACAATTGGTTGATTTCATTCATTATGCATACGATCTTAGTGTTCTCACCTTTACTGTAATCTTATTTCCACCTTTGGTGGCACTGCAGCACAGTAACTTTCTATATGCTAATGAAAGCTATGCCAGATACTTAAGCACCCAAGCATACTTTTTTTCCCCATGAACTAAAAGAGAACCTTGCAGGAAACTCAGCTGTAGTTAATTACTTCCCCCCATCAGCCTTCAAAGGTGCCTTCTTTCTCATAAAACAAGGAGACCCAGTGAAAGGTTAGTTTCTTATTGCTCCAGCTCATTATTGGTGATGCAAAATTCTAAACCGATTTGTTAGTCATTATGAAAATAATGCCTTTAACCTGGGGGACTCAATAAGAAAGAATTTGTTTTCAAGATGGGCATTGCTTAACAGCATTTGGCATTTGCTCAGGTTGAGCATAAAGCCAGAGACCATGAGCCTTCTTTCTTCAGTGTGTTGTCCTCTGAAGAAAGAGCTTATAGAATACAGTGCAGGAAGCCTGGTGCATCACGGTTGATTGTGGAGGCTGTGTGTTTTGATTAGCACTAAGGGCTCTACAGTTGAGTACCTGGGTGATTCTAGAGACAGGCTGTTCATGACCTTAGCCAACTGCTCTTCTAAAAAAAAGGAACAATAGTCATATTACCTTCTCCTTTTCAGATCCGATATAGAAAGGGTTTTGTATTGCTTTGTTTTCTGGTCTTTGTTGTATGTTCTACTTCTAAATATGACTGCAATGGAAGAGGTATTCAATAAATATTTGAAGGAATGAAGGCCGAGATGATGGTGACTGATACCAGAGTTGCAGCATCCTTAGACCAAGATCTGGCACACTCTACGTTCTCAGGAAGTACCCACTGAAAAGAAAAAAAAAAAACAAAAAAACACAATATTAAAACATACTAAATTATGTGCAAAAGGGTTGAGGATGGGTTTATAGGAAAATGTACTTAGCATTATATTTAAAAACTACTGTTTGTCACGTTCATTTATTTATTGATCTATGAAATGTACCTCAGTTATTACTATTATATGTCCTGAACATTAGCAAATAAACAAAAATAGCCAAAAATAAGCTTTTCTCAGCAAGAGTCAGGACACATCTGACTTTTCCTATATCTGTCAGTGACCAGTAGCTGAGGTGTAGAAACCCATAGGAAGTGAAGAGAACAGGTATTCAGAACATAAACTTTACTATGAATCTTTTTCTGTTTGTGGATCTGTTGGCTTCCCTACAACTCTTGAGATACAAAAGCATTTTCTCTGACACTAGAGATAATTCAGAGATGCTCCTCTTCACTGCCTATGTCTTCCTGAGATAATTTCTCAGCCAGTTGTTTCAGGTTATAGACATAATTGGCTATCAGTCATTTTGGTGCTATTGTTCATTGACACACACCTCAGCATCATCTCTCAGTCATCTGAAGAGTAAGGTCCTGGTTTCTGATTAATCTTTGACTGGTCATTGGCGATGCAGAAGCAGCTCCTGGTTAATTAGACCATTTTGTTTCTAACCTCATCCATTTTCTCGATGTAATGGTGATAGAGATGCCAACAGTTCCCAGCACAGCCCTGAAACCACACTAATCAGCTTTTGTGATCTGCTAGGAGTCTCATTGTTCAAGTGGTTAAAATCAAATTGTATTGAGAGTCTATAAGTAAGTGGACATTTTTAATCCCAAGTCAGTTATACACATTCAATGAAACCTAAGGAGTTCATACAGTAAAAATTAATAAAGAAGCAAATAACAGCACATATCCAGCAATTACTTATTTGAGCCAAATATACAAACAACGTTGTGAAGAACATAAGTCTGCTTAGGTGGAGTGGAAATCCTCATGGTGATGAAGATGGAGGCATCTGAATTTACAGTCTGTGTCCATGAGCAAGGAAGACATGATCCTGAGCTCCAGCCTTCTTCTTGCTACATGAACATGATATTAGTGCCTACAGTGGACAAAACTCCCATGGAATAACATTTCATAAGCTATTCCTGTGTCATATAACATGTAATAATTGCAGGGAAGTCATTATGATTCTAGACAAACACCTCTTCCCCCAACTGATGCAAATAAACAATGAGTATTTTCAGCTAATTTACATTAAATCTCCCTCACTTGTACTGGGACTGCCGAAAATCAGGCTGGAAACAGGACAGACAAGCTGCAGCCTTGACTGTTTGCATTGGTTCCTTAGAATGTGCGTAGTAGATGCACAGCTTAGGCCAGAGCTCTCAAAAGGAATAGAAGGCATAAAAGGAAGTTGATTTCATCCACTAGGGGACATACATCTTGTCTCCTCTAAAGCTTCCTTGGACTTTTACAGAGAATTTAGTTGGTATGTTGTTTGTTTGTTTCCTTGAACTGCTACCAAAAAAGACAATCCACATTCAAATCAAGTTGGAAAATATTGAAGTTTGCATTTCCCATTAAAGAAGTACAATTCATACTTTGTTGTGGGAGAGATAACTTTAAATCCTTTCCATTAGCTTTCCCATCTGTGCCACATAATATGTTGAATCCCACAAGGCAACTGAAACCATAAGCCACAGCACAACGATCTGAACAGCATCTTCCCCTGCTCATGTCCACCTGAAAAGTACAAACAGGTTCTTATTTGGAAAGAGTTGTTATGGAAATAATTACTTAAGGATCTTGAGAAGAAATCATCCTCAATTTTTGTTTGGCCTGAAATTCAATGCCTAGTTCTAGTGTCTCTAAAAAAGAGAATAGGAGATGAGAGGACATGAGAAGAGAGAGAGGACGAGAGAGAGAGAGAGAGAAAGAGAGAGAGAGAGAGAGAGAGAGAGAGAGAGAGAGAGAGAGAGAGAAAGAGAGAACTATGGTATGAGAGAGAGAGAGAGAGAGAGAGACTGGGACTGATCCATTTGGAATCTAGGAATTCAGGTGATTGACAGCAACTACCAAAAGACAGGAGAGAGGCATACAAGAGAGAGCGAGAGCTTCCTCTGGAACTAATGCTTCCCACACCTTGAATATAGACTTGTAGCCACCTAAATTAAGTGAGAATGAATTTATTATTTAAGCTACTTTGTTTATGGTAATTTCTTATGTCATACCCAGGCCAGGACTCTATGTATTTATATATAATCTATCTTTAATATATATGTACACATATGTATATACATATCACATGATAATATACATATATTTATGT